>NC_057865.1:77847719-78150934 GCF_019393635.1 Dromiciops gliroides | reverse complement strand
AGGAAATAGCATAGCGTCTAAGTTTTACTACAGCTATCTCTCTCTCCTTTCCTGTGTAATGCTACCCTTCCTTCTTCAAAACAACCCATATGATTAAATGAATTCAGCCCTTCTATGTATGGGATCAGAAGTCAGAAGCAACAAATAGAAAGGTGTTACTGACCCTTCTAATAAAATGATTATAATTCTATTTATGATTTAAATTGTTTAATGACCACTCAGAGAGATGTCTGCAAGGGACTGATGACTTTGTAGAACTTTTAATTCAGTTTTCTCTCCTGTCTCCTTCCCCAGTTAGCCCCTGAGATGAATAACATAATTTTTCTAAGAAGCTGTTTAAAAGGTAAACAACCAATAGGCTGTATAAAAGTCTTAATTATTTATGCATTATAGTCTGCATAGCCACACTGAAGCAGATGGTAAATTTCAAGATTAGACTGATCCTCATTTGCTATAGGTTTCAATAACAATGTGACTGTAACACTGTACACAGTACCTCTGTGTCTTAAGGTTTAAAGGTTGAAGGGAACTTACATGGAGAACATTTAGTCTAGCCCCCTTGTTTTATTTCGAAGAATGCATTGTTTATTCGTTTTAACATTGTTTTCTTTTTAAATTTTCTTTTTTAAATTTTGAGTTCCAGATTCTCTCCTTCCCATTCCTCTCATAACAAAACAAGAAGGCAAATGATATATCAATTATACATGTGAAGGCATGCAAAACATATTTCCATATTGGCTATATTGCAAAAAAAAAAAAGAAAGCAATTTCAATTTGCATTTGGAGTTCATCTCTGGAGATGTATAGCCTTTTTTTTTTTTCATCATGAGTCCCTTGGAATTGTCTAGGATCGTTATTTTGATTAGAGTAGCCAAGTCTTTCAAAGTTGGTCATCATTACAACAGTGCTGTGTTTTTGTTGTTGTTTTTGGTTGTTTTTTTTTTTTCAGTGAGGCAATTGGGATTAAGTGACTTGCCCAGGGTCACACAGCTAGTAAGTGTCAAGTGACAACACTGCTGTTACTGTTCACAATTATCTCTAGGTTCTTTTGACTTCAATTTATACCCATTCATAAAGGTTTTGCCCTATTTTGTCTAAAACCATCATAATCATCATTTCTTATAGCACAATAGTACTCCATCACAATTATTTGCCACAAATTCTTCCATCATTCCTCAGTTGATGAGCATCCCCTTAATGTCCAATTCTTTGTCACAGCTACTCTAATTATATTTGTCCATATATGTCCTTTTCCTTTTTCTTTGATTGCTTTGGCATACAGACCTGGCAGTGGAATTGCTAGGTCAAAGGGAAAAGATAGTTTTGTGGGTTTTTGTTTGAGGGTGAGGCAGGCAGGGCAATGAGGGTTAAGTGATTTGCCCAGGGTCACACAGCTAGTAAGTGTCAAGTGCCTGATGCCATATTTGAACTCAGGTTCTCCTGGTGCTTTATCCACTGTACTACCTAGCTGGCCCCCATGGGAAAAGATAGTTTTATACCCCTTCGGTTATAGTTCCAAATTGATCTCCAGAATGGTTTGACCAGGTTACTGCTACACCAAATCATTAATGTACCTATTTTCCCTCATCCCTTCCAGCATTTGTAATTTCTGATGGGTGTGAGGTGGTATCTCAGAGTGGTTTTAATTTGCCTTTCTCTAATAAAATAGTGATAGAGATCATTTTTTCATATGACTATAGATAGCTTTGATTTATTCTTCTGAAAAGTGCTTGTTCATATACTGTGACCATTTATCAATTGTGGAATGGCTTTTTTTCTTTTATTAATTTCAACAGTTTCCTATATATTTTAGAAATGAGGCCATTATCAGAGAAATTTACTGTAATATATTTTGAAATTATTTCATTTTCTCTTGTAGTTTCTCTGATTAACTCTTTTAATTAGTTCTATCTTTGCATCTTTACTTTGTCTGAGATCATGGTTGCTACTCCTGCCTTTTTTAGTTAAGCTGACTATAGATTATATTATAGATTCTGCCCCAGGTCTTTATTTGAACTCTGTGTTTCTTTTTGTTTCAGTCATGTTCTCTTGTATACAACATATTCTTGGATTCTTGTTTCTAATCCATTCTGCTAACTACTTCCATTTTATGGGGTAGCGTATCTGATTCACACTCACAGTTATGATTACTATGTATTTCTCTTCAGCCTAAAAAGGTTTTAAAATGAGCAAACAACCAATGGGGCAATGAGGATTAAGTGACTTGCCCAGAGCCACACAGGTAGTAAATGTCAAGTGTCTGAGGCTGAACTTGAACTCAAGTCCTCCTGAATCCAGGGCCAGTGCTTTATCCACTATGCCACCTAGCTGCCCGATCAGTAGTTCTTAATGTGTATGTGCGACAGGAAGATTGGGAGTTTGGTGAAGCTGATAGATTCCTGCTCAGAATAATTTGTTTTAAACATAAAATAAAATATTTAGAATTACAAAGGAAACCAATTTCATTGAAATAGTTATTTTAAAAAAAAACAGTCACTGAACTTGGAATCAGAAAAATCAGAATGTTAGTCCTCCTTTATACACTACTTAGCTATGTAACTGTGGGCAAATCAATTAACTTATTTTTTTCAGTCTCCTCATCTATAAAATTAGGATAATAAAAGTCCAAATTTACAGGGTTGTTATGAAGAATAAATTAAGTTCATATTTGTAAAGTGCTTTGTAAACCATAAAGCAATATCTGATTTGTTGATTTTTGTCCATTCTCAAGGGCAACAAATATTACATCATTATGTTGGGGTCAAAGTACAGTGTGTCCAACTGTAGCTGAGCAGACCAATGAGTTCAGAAGACTACCACAGGACAGGAACAAATAGAACATAGGAACATTTGGAGTGGAGATATCTCTAAATATTCACATTTCTTTTGAGCTCCTGAGATTCTGCTTTGCTCTTAGAGCGTAGCATCTTCTTTTCTGTGAGTATGTCATGCTGGGTCATCCTGTGCCAGTGCCTCCCATGTCTTACAATCAATCCCAAAGTCCTCCAGAGAGACTTTTATAGTGTCTTCATATTATTTCTCCTGACCTCTGTATAGGCACTTGCCTTGAGTGAGTTCTTCATAAAATAGTCTTTTATGCAAACATATTTGACATTTGAAGAATGGGGTCAGCCCATTGGAGTTATACTCTCTGCAGCAGAGTTTGAATATTTCATAGTTCAGCTTTAGAAAAGAATCTAATGTCCAGTACCTTATCTTGCCAGGTGATCCTCAGAATATTCTTAAGACTATTCAAATGGAAGTGATTCCATTGACTAGCATGGTATTCATATACTGTTCAGGTTTTACAGACATACAACAATGAGTTCAGCAATGGCTATGTAGACCTTTCGTTTGGTAGGCAACCTAATACCTCTTCTCCCCCACACTTTCCTTTAAAGCCTCTTAAACACTGAGATAGCTTTGGTAATGCATGTATCAACCTCATCAACCTCATCCCCGAAAAGTATACTGCCAAGGTAACTGAACTTATTTGAAGATTTCAAAATTTCTCCATTTGCTTTAACTGATGGTTTCACATATGGATGGTATAGTGCTGGTTGGTAAAGAATCTTAGTTTCTTGGTAACATCATATTGGTCTTTCATCTGTCCTGTCTGACGCCACATTGGCTCTCAGGTATAGGACTATCTTTCAGGTGAAAGATTAGCCTATTAAGGAGGAATCTGGCAAGAATCTTGCAACAAATGGCTAAGAGAGAGAAACCCTTTTTACTGTCATAGGACAACCTATTTCCTTTTCCTTTATAGATATGGACAATGGAGGCATCCTTGAATTACTGAGGGATAACCTGGAAGATTTCAGCCAACTTTTATATGAGCAGTGTACTCCCTGCCGTGTAAATCTCAGTTGGAATAGAATAAACACCAGGTGTTTTACCACATAAGAGGAGCCTAATAGCATTGAAAAACTTTTTTCACTTGCTAGAAAGGAATTGACTTCAACCTGAAGTATAATGGTCAATGGATTCAACATTGGTTTATGACAATTTATTGAGAATGCTACAGAGGTGTTTAACCCATCTCTCCAGGATCATGTCTTTATCACTAATCAATGTGGCTTCATCAGTACTGAGTAGATGAGATGCACCATATGTTTTAGTCCATAAATAGCCTTCATGGCATCATAAAAGGATTTGGGGTTACTATCAACATAAAACTGAATTACAACTGCCTCCTTACTGAGTCAAGAATCTTTCATCTCTCTAAGATTTGCTTTCACTTTAATGGAGTTAAATACTGCCTTCTTAGAGACAAACTATCCCGCTGATAAACACTGTGGAGTCCCCATTTTTTTTTTTTTTTTGCTTAGCAGCTTCTGAATTTCCCCATCATTTTCAGGAAACTAATCTTGATACTTGTGAATATTCTGGTCCTATGTAAATGCAAACCAGATCTCTGAAAGCTGCCCATATCTTTTCTTCTCCACTGTTGCCAACTGTGTGTTGGCCTAACTTTCCTTCCAAGTTAGCAACAAACTGTTCATGCTCAAAGAAGCACTCTAATCTGTTGATATGAATTCTTCTGGTAGTCATTTTGTCTTGGGCCTGCTACTTTTGTTGAATGCAAATGTTTAGCTTGAAGAAGATAAGTCTATGATTGGTCCAGCACTCTGTGTCACACATAGCCTTTGTCATTCTCACATCCCATCTATCTCTTCTCTTTACAATGACATAGTCTATAAAATGCTAATGTTTTTGTGAAGGTGCATCCACCAAATTTTATTACATTCAGGTAAATGGAAGACAGTGTTAGTGATTAGAAGGTCATAAAGTCAATAATTAGTAATGAAACATTAGAAGGTCAGTAGTAAGTGACCACTGATTTTGATGTTTCCAAATCCATTCCTCCCAAGAAGTCACGGCATGTCTGATTGTCTACTCTGGAGGTAAAGTCACCCAGAATTACAAGTTTGTCCTCTTTCTGCACATTAATGATGAAGGTTTCCAGGTCTTCATAAAACTTTTCTTTTACCTCATCAGGGTGCATCATGCTGGGAGCATATATACTGACAATAGTGGTGTAGTGCTTTCCTGGAAGTGGCAAATCCTGTTGTCATGGGCTTGCCATTCACTCCCTTTGGGAAGCATACAAGCTTATTGACTAGATTAGTTTTGATTGTAAAACCTATGCTAAATTTGTGTTGCTTCCCATCAACAACCACTCCAGAAAAATGTGTATCTACCTCTCACTTCAGTAAGTTGGCCTTTATTTGCCAGCTTTGTTTCACTCAGGGCTGCCATTTGGATGCAATACCTCCGGAGTTCTCTCAGAACAAAAGTTGCTTATCTTTCAGGTCTACTAGATTTCTAGTTTTCCATAAGTGTGTGTGCATTCCCTGTAGCAATGGTGAGTGGAATCATCTTCAAAATAGTTGTTGTATATTTTGTGTGTATATGTTTTGACTGTATAGTAGGATTCGTGCCTGTCATGGTAGGCAGGCTAGGGTTAGATTAAGGGAAGCAATTTTAGGGCCCCTCTCTCACACCAAAAGATGAGCAGTGCTGTTCTTTAAAAAATGCTTAGACACCCAGGGCACTGCCAATTCTGACTGCTGCTTCAGTACAGTGAGAAGATGACCTTATGTCCTGGGCTACCTGAATACAGGGTTGTGATTATATCCCCCATTGTATTATACCTTATGCTTCATCACTTGCTTATTGCCACAGGACCTTGAGGTAGATAAAAATGGTAAAAGTGAACGTGTGATGTCTTTGACTCGTGCATTAATTGTATTAAAGGTGCAGTTGTACAATGTCACTGGCATCATTCTTTCTCTTTTTCAGAGTGATCCGAATCTAGTGGTGAGACAAAAGTCAAGCTGACTGGGGATGATATAAAGCATTATGTAAATACTAGCTGTATATACACATATATTTGCTATTAATTTGTAAAGTCCAAGACAATCAAAATTTCAATAAAAAATGGTAAGAGCTCCATATTTGAAAAAGAATCCAAATAATTTGAAATTCAAGCAATCTAATATAAGGGGAAACCAGGGTTTCAACTCTACCACAATTAGCCAAGCCTCACCAAAGAACCAAATAAAGGAGTAGTGACTAAGGAAGACAGTTACAGAATTATATTATGGACAGTGACAAAAAGATAAGTGAAACAATAGCAATGATACCATATCCTTTCCTTTTGTGTTAACAGTAGTGATTTGATTATAGGAATAAGAGAAAAAGGTTGGAAGGGTATGATTTGGGGAGGGTGGGAAGGAGGTCGGAAATGTCTATGGTAGAGAGTACAACAACAGCAGCAGCTATGTTTTAAACACTGTTGAAAAAGAAAAAAAAAACATACAACACCTCTGAACCTACATTTCTCAGTTGAGAACTGAGACTAGAAAGCTGATCTTTTAAAACAAACAACAAAAAAGGCCTATTGCATTCATTAGAGATTCATGTCCTAAGCTAACTTTCCTCCTCAAGTTTAATGGATTAAACCAACAATCAGTACTAGAATTTTTTTAAAGGCCATGAATGGAGGTCTATGAATGTATTCACAAGTGATTGTCATATCATTTCCAAATAATTGTTCCAATGGAGTGCTTCAGAGAGCCCCAGGCAAAAGTATGGGTGTAATCAGTGCATTCTGATTAAGAACTGACTTAAAGTGATGTTATTTTTTCCTCCTTTCTTGATTTTCCCCCAAGTCCTCTTCATTCATACATAATAAATGACTCAGAAACCTTTTTACTGGAAGTACAATAGGAAAAAAAAAAAACAGGAAAGTATTTAGGACAAGGACAGTAAGTAGGACCACGAGGTATCTCTCATTCAACTGGCTCTGGCAGAGGAAGTGGAAAAATAATAAAAATCCACACAGTTCCTTTCTCACTTTGTCTACAAATGTTTTCCTGTCAACCTAAACCAAAACTGACTACTACTTATTTTTTCCTATGCCTCTTTTATTTTCCTAACTAAAGTGAAAGACCAAGAAAATAAAAATTATATCTTATACACTTCTATATCTTGCAATGAACAGAACAGAAGGGATACTAATGAAAAGTACAGACTCTTGCACCTGGAGTCTAGCAAATATCTGGTTTCAAATCTTGCCTGAATTACTTGCTACCTGCTTGACCTTGGGCAACTCACTTAATCTCTCTAAGCCTCTCCTTCCTCACTTGTAAAAGAAGGAGGTTGAACTAAATGGCCACTTGATCCCCTCTACTTCCAAATTTCTGGCCCAAGGATCGAATAATACATCTTGAAAATGGAAGTTACAAAAGGATATATGTAAGTATTCATCTCAAAGGGTTGCTGTGAAGACAAAATGACATGATATCTCAAAAAGCTCTTGTAAAATTGGAGATGATCTTCAATGTCTACCAATATCATTCAATTAACATTTAAAAAATATGATACCTATTATGTGTTTGGTCCTATGTTGGGTCTAATATGAGATAAATATCATTGTCACTGAAAGAGTATAGAACTTTGAATTAGTAGAAACTTGGGTTCAAATTCCACCTTTAATACCATAAACAAATTGTAGGACTTTTCTGAGGCTCATTTGTAGTATCTGTAAAATGGGGATTAAACTACCTAGAGTGACTAACCCATAAGGTTGTGCGAGGAAATTAATTAATAAACATAAATATCTCTTTATTTGTCTGCTTTTAGAATTTTGAATATTCTGCCATTCAATCATGTTAACTGAGGCAAATGATACTTGTAAAGCATTGTACTGTCAATATCTATTTAGCCAAGTAACCAAGACATTCTAATGCAGTAAAGGAATATGAATTGGTTAAGGGAAAAAAATTTAACAGCTTTCTTAATAGTAAATCAATCCAGGTGCCATTATTAATGGTACATTGTATTTAGGCTTTAAAGAATTAAAATATAAAGACATAGTAGTTGAATATAAATGTAGAGGGGGCAGCTAGGTGGTGCAATGGATAGAGCACCAGCCCTGGAGTCAGGAGGACCTGAGTTCAAATCCGACCTCAGACACTTGACACTAGCTGTGTGACCCTGGGCAAGTCACTTAACACCAATTCCCTCACCAAAAAAAAAAAAAGAAAAGAAATGTAGAGGCTAATTTTCAACTTACAAATGTTAGTGCTTCTCTAACCAACAGTTCTCAAAGTATGTTTGAGGAACCCCTTGGATGTCCCCAAGACTTTTTCAGGGAGTCTGATGTCCAAACCATTTTTATGATAATACTAGAAGTTTTTTTTAAATTTCTAATACAACAAACATATATAGACACAATCCACATAAACAGAAGCCATTTGGGGTCCTCAATAATTTTTAAATGTAAAGGAACTGAGACCAAAGAAGTTTGTGAACCAACCACAGTCCTTAGCCACTGAATGGCAAGTCCCAGTAAATTACAGATTTAAAATGAGAATGCCAGACACCTGTACCATGGCTCTACTCTAGATGCAGTTTAGGAGTTATATTCCTTTGCTGCATTTAATAATGAGCTATTTGATGTCCAGATCATAGAAGATTTGGAGGAGGGCAAATGCCTTGAATTTAAAATAATATTAATAATAAAGCAAAGAGAATAGAATCTAAAAACTATAAGCTGATATGCTTGATTTTCATTACCACCAAAACATATAGAATGCATTATGAAAGAGATATTTAGAGCAAGTCTAGAAAAGGACACTAATCACCAGAATAAATATGTTTCAAGAATAGGTAATTCTATCTGAATTTCTGCCCCCCCCCACTTCCTTTTTTCCTTTCTTCTTACTTTTCTTCCTGTCATTTCTCACTTTTTGATAATTACCAATTGCTAGATCAGGAGAAAGTGAAAGATATAGTTACCTAGATATTAGTGAGGTATTTGTAAAAGTATATCTTGTAGAAATGACAGAGATACAATGACTGAATAATAAGTAGAGTAGAAATTGTTTGAATGGCTTTACCAAAAGAGTAGTCATGAATGGTTTGATGTTAAGGGAGAAGGAAGACTTTAGGGATGTGTAAAAAGTATCCACCTGTGGCCCTGTCATGTTTGGCCTTTTTATCAATGACTTGGATAAAGCCATGGAGAGCAAGTTTTATTTATTTATGGCCAACATAAAAATGTACTTAATAACTTAAATGCAAGAATTGATATTAAATAATATTATGTTTAATAAGGATAATTGTAAATGCTTATGCTTCAGTTAAAGACATCAACTTCCCACATACAGGATGGAGGACTGTGGCTAAATATTAATTCATCTAAAGTAATATCTGGTAATCGTAGGGATCTACAAGGTTAATACAAGTCAATAGTGTGACATAATACCTCACTAACTACCCCCATACCCCAAATGGATTTAATCTTACATTGGATTAAAGCAAAATAGGCTAAAAAACCCTGAGACTAGGTATTAACTTCCTCCCCCCCCCCAATCTCTTGCTGGATGGCACAGAGTTAAGTTCCATGTGTCCCTGAGTCTCATTATTTACTCCATAATAGGCACTTCAAAATTTTTAGAAATACCATTATTTCACTAGTCCCATCTATATTGATATTGGTGCTAAATCCACTCTTTGTGCCAAACTGTATATAAATATTGAGGAACTCTCTGGGCTTTCCACCAGAGTGTGAATATCATTGCACAATCAAACAGTACCACCGTGTACTGCCCTTGGCCAAGGGCAATAAGAGCCATGAACCATTATTGTTGGCATCTTTTTTTCTTCCATCCCTAGTAAGTCATAATAAAGTTTTGTTAATGGATATTCCTATGTGGATCTACCACTTTCCATTCATTCATTCATTTTACATCAATAATATTTCCAAATATTTACTCAATAACAATGAATAAAAATAGTCAATAAACATTTAAATATCCACAATGTGTCAGCCATTACAATAAGTACTGACAATACAAATAAGAAAGAAACAAAGATAATTCCAGCCCTCAGGGAGATTACCATCTAATGTACAAAGACAACACTAAAATAAACTGAAAATCTGTGGAGGATGAGTTCTCTCTTGCAACATAGAAAAAAAAGTTAAACAAAACAGACATAATAATTGCATTTCTCTGTGTTTCAACACTGTGAACTTCTATTCCTATTATTCTGTTCTCTGTACCACAATCCTATTTAAAAGGGATACTTCCTCATATACTGCCTGGAGCCAAGAATCGTTATTATACCTGCCCTGTGTTTGGCTTCATTTTGCTTTCTTTTTGTTTATGTTGTTACAGTTTTGTGTATGTGTGTGTGTATCTGTATGCACACACACACACACACACACATATATACACATATATACATATACACATATACATAACACTTTTTTTCTTGCTTCTACTTCATTTTTTTCATTGTGTCTGTTTTGTTTCATTATTTTTTTCTTTATTGCAAGGGAAGACTCATTTCACTATCCATCTGTAGCTCTGCCTGGTTTCAATTCCATTGAAAAGGATATCCCTTGGTTTTCCCACAACCCTGTGCTTTTCTTTTTTGTGTTGTCTTCCCCCATTTGATTATAAGCTCGTTGGGGGCAAGGACTGTCTTTCTTTATCTGTTTTAAGTCCCCAACACAGTACCTGCCACATAGTAGGCACTTGAATATTAAATTGAATTGAAATTCTCAATCAGTTTATGCAAATTTTCTTTCTCCTCTACCAGTACAATGCAGAATTTCATAAATCAAAATGTGAAGAAACAGACCAAATTTACTGGTAAAGAATTTGGGCCTCAAGGAAGCAATCAGTTCATATAAATCTGAAGAAAAACCACAATAACCATAACAGGCTCCTTTCACGTTCTTTTGTTGTCGTTGTTGTTGTTGTTGAGGGATTGGTGGTGATAAGATGTGACCACTTTTCACCCACCCAAGTGGAAGTAAGAGAAAGCATCATCTTAAATTATGCTGTTGTTGGCCGGAAGCAAGCAAAATGTCACTGACCCTACCAGTCGCTGTGACACCAACCTAAAACACAGAAGAGTAGATAAACCATAGTCCTTGAAGAACAGAGAAAATGAATTCTGTATCTGGGTCTTTTATGAACACAGAGCAATAAAACAAAGAACAAAGGAGAAAAAAGTCAAAACAATCGTATCTAATTCTGAAAATACATTGAAGTGATATGACAGAAAAATATATTTTAAAATAAAGTAAAAATAGATTGGGAGAGGGGAGAGACATATTCTATATATAGGGAATTCCCTTAGTTGAGGGTTTTGGTTTTTGTTTTAGTCTTTGTCTAGTTTTAGCCTTCAATAAGGAAGAAAGGAAACAAACAAACAAACAAACACTTATTAAGTGCCTACTATGCGCCCAGCATATGGCTTAAAACTTTATAACTATTATCTCATTTAATTTTTTTTTTGGGGGGGGACAGGGCAAGGAGAGTTAAGTGACTTGTCCAGGGTCACACAGCTAGTGTTAGGTGTCTGAGGCTGGATTTGAACTCAGGTCCTCCTGAATCCAGGGCTGGTGCTTTATTCACAGTGCCACCTAGCTGCCCCATCTCATTTAATCTTTACAACAACTTTGGTATGTAGGGTTACCCAGGGTTGCCTATTATTATCCTGATATTACATCTGGAGAAACTGAGGTAGACAGGTTAATGGACTTACCTAGAAATATATCTCAGGCCAAATTTGAAGTTTAAAAAACCCAAAACTTCACAAATGACACCCTGTAAAGCCACCAGAGATGATTTTAAACATTAAATCCCATTCTGAAAGACATATATTATATTCCCATTGTTTTAGAAAACTGAGGATTATAGATTGATATATAAAAATTCTAAAGTGACAAATTAAGTAACAATACAAATGTAATCCACTTAATATTGTCATTTAGTTTTTTGAAAGTATAGCATTTGGTAAAAATGGTTTTAATTTTGTAATCAGGTAAAAATCCTCTACTGGGACCCTGTTTAAAGTTTATCCATCTTGAAAGGTTTCAATATCTTTGTCATAAAAATCAATTCAGGCCTCTTTGTTTCTTCACAGCATCTGTTTTATGGGAAGGATATGTAACATGTATCATATGCCTTAGATAAACAAAAGGAGTATGCATGTAATTAAAATTAACACTAGAATGTTAGAGGAACAAAAGTAAAAAATAACACACTAATAACTTCAAAATTCTATTAAATAGGGAATCTACTATTAAATGTCTCTGGATTAGGCAGTAGAGACCTCAGTATGCTTGCATTGTCAGAAACTGAGTAATATTTTGAAGTTACACTTTCATATGATCCCTTATGAGACATCCCCGTCCAAATCTTACACTGTCTTATTTTCAAGTAGTTCCTTAAGGATAGTTCCAGAGTATCTGTGACCTCTGAGTCATCCAAATGGAAGCTTGTATGCTGTAAGTCACCCTCAAATTGGAAGCTATTGAAAACTGTCACTCTAAGACAAGAGATCAGGGACTTATATAAAATTAGTTGTATCCCATAGGTATAAAAATAAAAATGACACAGACAGTAATAACAATAATAACAGCAATACCCTGTACTAAACCTTATCCAGGTGGCTATTTGATGGGGGTTGCAAAAGAGAAATGACTACAATGAATCTCATGCTAAAGGACTAGGTAGAGCAGGGAAAGTGATGGGTAGGTTTTAAGGGAATATCAGCAGCCTTTTTGAGAGAAATCCTAGAATTGATGAGTTTGATATCGGTCTTGCATAGAATATTAGATAAAAGGCTAGTATTACAGTAAGCAAGACTTGAAGTTTAACTGTCTTGGACACATAAGGACTAAGTCACTGTGACAAGGCATTACAGGCAGGTCTGTTAGAGAACAAATTACAGATGAGTTGTCAATCTATATCCAGGGTGGGGATTTCATATCACTAGTCCCCTATTCCAAAGAAAGTACAGATTTAAAAAATAAAAGCTTTTCCTTCCACTAAAGCATGACTCAGTATGTCTTTCTATGATTTGGTACAACTTTTCAGAGTCACAATAACTGAAAACCCCATTAATCTGCAGCCAACCTGATGATGAACCTTTTCTACAGAATGTACCAAGTCCCTGAACACTTTCACTTTCACTTTCTCTCTCTCTCTCTCTCTCTCTCTCTCCCCATAGATATAGATAGATATATATGAATATATATATATATACATACATATATATACATATGTGATATAAATATACACATAAACACACACATATATACATACAAATCCACCCATCATCTGTCTATCTATCCATCTATATTTGCCAATAATTGCCAGGCTTTTGCAAAGCTTTTTTTTTCTTCTGGCATGATAGAGATAATGAATTTAATCTCTCTTTAGAAATTTTTTTCTAATAAAAAATGGAAGAAGCTGTTACTTAGAATCTTGACAAATAACCATTCCAGATTTTGAGGGCAATCTATAGTTTGTTACTGACAGAGGAAAACTTAGTACTGCTGGTACTGGTACAAGGACCTAGTATCACCTTCATGCCATAATGAGGCACTGGTAAAGAAAGGGTTCTTCAATCAAAAGCCTGATCCTCAATAATGGAGTATTGTATCTGTTTTATTATACATGTCCTCTCGAAGTAGATTGATTAAACAATCATCATCATCACCATTATCATAATTTTCCCCCATTTCCCATACATTTATACATTTTCCCAAGCCTTTCTTTAGGATGTTAGATGATTTTTCTTACAGTACAGAATTTAATGATCTATCTTATGTTGCATTATCATAAAATCCCAAGAGGACAGTTATCAGCATCAGTATTTATTTTTCCTCTATCAGAAGCAAACTGCAGAGTGCCCTTCAATTCTGGATGGACCGTAAGTTGAGATGTTAAATAATAGCTTCATTTGCCTTCTTTAGAAAAGCTTATAGGAGAGTTTAAATTCATCATCTATAAAATGAGGCAAGCATTAACAACCTCCCAGGGCTGTTCTGAGAATTAATGATGAAAAATCACTATAAAGTCTGTTGGTAGGGATAAAGGAATGGGAAGCTGTGAAAAGGATGAGCTTGATTCAGGGGACCAAGGATAGGGATTGGGGTTGGCACCTGACCCTCACAGGGAAGCCCTCTGAAGGTGGAGAGTTCAATCTATCCAAGATAGGAACAACTTATTTCCCTTTGTTCCTTCAGAAGTTTCTTATTGAACCTTGGAGGGTCAGAGCATTAGAATGAAGTCAAATAAGAGTAAAGGAGTAGTCATAGACAGAAAAGTTAAAAAAAAAAAACATCTCAGAGTCCAGGCAGCAATATGGTAATCATGGGGCTCACACTGCAGATGGTTATTAAAAGTTGAGACATTCCACATACCCACAGAACCACAGCAGTACACAATATATTTAGGATGGCTGAAAAGCCAATGGGAGAGAAAGAAATTACATTGATTTAGCAGATGTGTACTTGGGTCTGAAAATACCCAAAAGAAAATGAGACTTATTTAATCTAAATTAAGAACTATCAACAGAGGGATGAAATGCATTTTAGAAGTGATCTGGCTCAACTAATTAAAATTGATTAGATTGCAATTAATGCAGTCGTATAGGAGGGGCAGGGGAATATTGAGGGCATTCTGTTCATAAATTCCATCAACCTTTTAGGACATTAGCAAGCCAGAGGTGGAGGTCTTGTACTTACAGAGAGGTCACTGAAGAGACAATCAAATAATCTTTTTATGTGAGAGATTGGTTATAGAGCAGGAATCAAGTAAGTCTAACATGTCATTTTCTCATGAGCATGAATTGATGAGACATGTTCAGGTCAAAAGAAATGTGTGTCACTGTACTGCTGTGGCAGAAAACTGACATTTCTTAGGCTTTGCTTCAAGATTTAAAGTGACACACTTTTATTTTCCACAGAGACAGCTGCTTACAATTCCCAGATGAAAACTGGCCCCAGCTGGCAAGTCTTAAATGAGGATACAAGTATATAATAGCCACAGACTACTAAGTACTTCTGGCTAAGCAGTAATCAAATTACTAGAGAGCTAAAACTTCATTTATATTGCCAATGACACATTTACTCTGTTGTTGTTTTTTCAAATCATGCCCATGATTTGATTTTTCATTAATAATGTCATCTTCAGTGTGTCGCAAACCTGATTGTCAATCAGAGTGTCTTTATTCCTTAAAAGATCCACAAGATGTGAAAATCCTATATAGACAGTATCTTAATGGACTCACCCTATTAGACTGAACATATCAATCTTTGATGACTGGAGGTGCCTTTTCTCGTTGCTCTGTTGTTTCAGTCAAGTCTGACTCTCTGTGATGCCATTCAGGCCTTTCTTGGCAGAGGTACTTGAGTGGCTTGCCACGTCATTCTCTAGCTCATTTTACAGATGAGGAGGCTAACAGGGTTAAGTGGCTTGCCCAGGGCCACCTAGCTAGTAAGTGTCTGAGACCATATTTGAACTCAGGAAGATGAGGCTTCCAGATTCCAGGCCAAGCACTCTCTCTGCTCTGCCACTGAATAGGACTGGAGGTATGAGTCACAGTAAGCAGAGATGAATAAGGGATGGAGACCTCACTTAAATATGGTAGAAAAGAGCATTACTTATTACTTATATTATTTACTGGGAATAATAATAATAATAAAGCTCCAGAACTGAACTTATCTTTGGGTTCATTCATAAATTTTATTTTGGGAGCCAAGGGCATTTCAAGAAAAATAATAGGACAAAGAGTGCTTCAAAATTTGCCAAAGGCTTTACTGACATCATTTGGTCCTGACCATTGCCCTATGAGGTAAAGATTATCACTCCCATTTTATAGATGAGGAACAGGCTCGGAAGACTGTGACCAACTGATGTTCACCCAGTGTGTAAGAGAGTAACATAATCTTGCAATGTTTTGAACCACGACCATTCAACTAATATATGGTTGTTGGATGGATAAGTAGAAAAGACTAGTTTCACCTTCTGGTAGACTACTACCAGAATTTGAAATGAGGCTACATATCTGGCAATGTCAGGGAGAGAAAATTCAATTCTACAAACATTTATTTAGAGCCAATTAGGTGTAAGTCACAATATTAGTCTCTGGTGAAAGTGAAATAAAACAATAGAGCCCCGTAACTCAGAGGATCCAAGAAACAACTTTAAAAAGACTGACCTCATGTGTCATACTCCCCAAGTCTCTATTACAGCTTTACAAATCACTTTCAGTAACCATTGCTCTCAAATTCCTTGGGAGGAGAAAGGAGGGACAGAAACACTATCAATACTGCAGAAAGAAAAGTTCTTTAGGAAGTGACTTGTTGCCTCAAGTCATGTTGGGAGGTGGAGAGACACAGGGTAAGAGAAAATATGCCTATATATTGAAAAAGCTATTCCATACGATATTCAGCAGCCACAGGGTAGAGATTGGAAGGATCATAAGGAATTGCAGGATGGTTTACTACACAAAGTATTTACTGAGGTGGCACCTTGAATGCCCCAGTTTGTTTTAAAGATGACCTCAATTACCAGCTTAACATAAAGCTTTTCCCATCCCTATATTTTCTATTACCTCTTTCCACTAATTACTATATATTTGTTTTGTGTATCATTTATATATGCCTTTTTAAAAATAGTTCTCAACATTTGTTTATATAAGCTTTCCAATTTCAGATTTTTCTCCCTCCCCCCTCCCTTAGACAGCAGGTTTTATATATATATATATATATATATATATATATATATATATATTTATATTTTTATATATTTTTATATATGTATATATATACATAATAACATTAAATGTATTTCTGCATTAGTCATGTTGTAAGAGAAGAATCAGAGCTATATACCTTTTAAAATATACTTACAGGGGCAGCTAGGCGGAGCAGTAGATAGAACACTAGCCCTGGATTCAGGAGGACCTGAGTTCAAATCCTACCTCAGACACTTGACACTTACTAGCTGTGTGACCCTGGGCAAGTCACTTAACCCCCATTGCCTCGTGAAATGTATGTATGTATGTATGTATGTATGTATATATATATATATATATATATATATATACTTACATATGCACAAAGGAAGGGATTGTTTATTTTTTTTTCTTTGTATCACTAGCACTTAGTACAGGACCTAGAACATGGTAGGGCACTTAATAAATTACCATTGATTGAAAGATTGAACTTCTCTCTCATACATCCTTGAGATGGGTCCACGTTCCCAGTTTGAATCATTTAGAAGCAAATGCTTTCTAAACAGGTGACGGAAGTAAATATGTAGTCACATCAGAGAAATAAAAATATGGCAATACGTTAAGATTATTATAGAGGCAGCTTGGAGGCACAGTTGATAAAGCATTGGATCTGAGGTCAGGAAGACCTGAGTTAAAAATCCTTCCTCAAATACTTTTTAGCTCTCTGACCCTGGACAAGTCAGTTAAATCTCTGTTACCCAGTTTCCTTATTTGTAAAGAGTGTAATATTACCACCTACCTCCAGGGTTGTTGTGAGGATCAAATGAAATAATAATTGTAAAGTATGGAGCAGAGTTCCTGACACATTGTAAGCACTCTATACAGTTAGCTATTATTGTTGTTGTTGTTCGGAGGAGGGAGATAATATGAATTAAAATGTGTAAAACCATTTGCAAATCTTAAAGCACTATATGTTACACTTTATTATTGTAATTGATTATTATCATTTCCTAGTGAAATTTGCTGAAGGATATTTTTACAGTTGGCTGAGGTGTCTCATGAACAATTATCAGCTAAACACTGGGGCTACAGGATTTCCTTTTATTTCAATATTAATAGTATTTTATTTTTTCCAGTTACATGTAAAGATATTTTAACATTTGATTATTATAAGATTTCTAGCTCCAAATTATTCCCTCCCTCCCCTCACCCTCCTCAAGACAGAAAGAAGTCTGATATAGATTATATATGTACAATCACATTAAACATATTTCTGCATTAGTCATGTTGTGAAAGAAGAATCAGAACAAAAGGGGGAAAGCCTCAAAAATAAAAAAAAGTAGAAATAATATGGTTCAATCTGCATTCAGATTCAACAGTTTTTTCTTCTGGGTGTGGAGAGCATTTTCCATCATGAGTCCTTTGGAATGGACTTTGGGTTTTCTTTAAGAGATTGAACAGAAGGCAGCTAGGGGGTGTGGTGGATAAAACATCAGCCCTGGATTCAGGAGGACCTGAGTTCAAATTCAGCCTCAGACACTTGACACTTACTGGTTGTGTGACCCTGGACAAGTCACTTAACCCTCTTTGCCCGGCCAAAACCAAAAACATACAATTAAAAAAACCACACACAACAACAAAAATAAATAAATAAACAGATTCTACAACCCTAAGATAAATGTGTCTTGCTTCATTTCTATAGATATCCATATCCATATACAGGGCATAATAAAAGTCTTAGTTCATTTTTAACCTTTAGTGACCTGAGATTACACTAAAAGTTTTAGCACACTAAGTATATGTATAGAATACATGTGTGTCTATTTGGTTAGAATTCCCTGAAAGTTTTAAGCTGGCTTGTTTAGAACCAAATATCTGTGAATGTATATAACATAATCAACCAATTATTAATTTATTACATACACAAAGACACATTACATATATATGTGTATCATTATTAGTGATAATAATAATTATTATCCATATGGGGATTGCAGGGGCTAAAACAGTTTTGGAACAACTTTGAATAAAGATAGGGGGTAGGTATCAAATAAGAGTAAAGATCATATTAGCATTTAACTCAGTGACTTCCCAGTCCATCTTATATTAGGCAAGGTTTAAATGTAGTTGTGTACATGTGTGTGTGTGTGCATGTGTGTGTGTATGTAAGTCACATCCCCAGTGATGAGAGATCAGTAGATCTACTAACTTTTTAAAGTTCTGATGAGTAAGAATCTGTCAATCCTTCACTCAGTATTAGTTGTGAACTAGAATTGAATGTTTTGGAGCAAGGTCTAAGTTGCTTTGCAATGTTCTCCCCTCAACCCCCACCACCTCAAGATAGAAATAGATCAAATGAAGATATTTTCCCTGTGGGTGAGATCCACATCACTGACTATTATACTTAGAGTGAAAGTGTGCTCATAAGACATTACTAAAAGTCAAGTCATCTGCCATTGTCATAAATGCAAATGCTGAACTCGATGAACATTGCTTTATATTGCCATTTGACAGATTTGGCCACACTATGTGGTCCATTCAGCAGGGGGAAGCTGTGAGGCATGCACCGTTGGGTGGCTCAATGGGATGTCAGAAAGTTCTTGTCTATTTGAAAAAGTCCCCCAGAGTTGCCTGACTTCAAACATCTGTATCCTGAGTCATTGTGTGACTAGCGAGAACAACTTTCTGTTTTCAGAAATATCACAAAACACTTAAATTAAAAATGCATCTTTCCACCAGCAAAATAGTTTTCATAGCAACAGCTATTCTATTTTTTTTGAATGTTACTTGTTTCAAAGACTCACAGAATCTTAGGAATAGGAAAGTTAATCTCACCCACCCTGCATTCCTCATTGCTCCCATTCAAGGCATTATTCTATACCATTTCTAAAAGTCATCCATCCAGACTTTGCCTGACCACTTTCATTAATGACGGGATTTTACTTCATTAGAGAGTAAATGTGTACAATTTTGACCAAGCTTTAATTGTTATAAAATTTTCTATTAGGCTGAACTATGTCTCCCTCTAACTTTCACCTAAAGATCTTAATCCTGCCCTTGGGAATAAAGGACAATATTTGTAATCTCTCTGTCACAAGATAGTCCTTCTGATATTTAAATGCAGTTTATGTGTCCATGCCCAATACCAATTCTATTTTCCCCCAGGCAAATATCCCCTGCTTTCATATGGCATGGTTTCCAGATGTCTACCATATTAGGTCATTTTCCTCTGGCCACTCTAAATTTTCTTTTATTTCCCTTTTTAAAAATCTTAATAGTATTTTATTTTTCCAGCTACATGTGAATATCACTTTCAACATTAATTTTTATAAGATTTTGAGTTCCAAATTTTTTCTCTCTTCCTCTCCTCCCTCCCCCTCCCCAAGACAGCAAGCAATGTGATATAAGTTATATATGTACAATCACATTAAACATATTTCAACATTAGTCATATTGTGAAGAAGAATTAGAACAAAAGGGAAAAACCTCAAAAAATAAAAAAAAACACAAAAAGTAAAAAGAAAAAAATATTATGGTTCAATCTAAATTCAGATCCCACAGTTCTTTTTCGGGATGTGGAAAGTATTTTCCATCATCTTTGGAATTGCCTTGGATCATTGTATTGCTCAGAAGAGCTAAGTCTATCACAGCTGATCATCACACAATGGTGCTGTTACTACGTATAATATTCTTCTTGTTCCATTCACTTCACTCAGCATCAGTCCATTTAAGCTTTTCTAGGTTTTTCTGAAATCTTCCCACTCATTTTTATAGCACAATAGTATTCCACTAAATTAATATACCACAACTTGTTCAGCCATTCCCCAATTGATGGGAATGTAAAATAATGTTAATAGCTGACTTTCTGAGAAAAAAACTGATAGCCATATTACCTGTTAGGTGTTCCAGGACATCATAGCATCAATTGGTGGCATATGAAGGAGTAATGGCTAAATAATATAATATAGACATCAAATTCTGAAATGAATACAATAACATTAAGTAGAGAAATGAATATTCTATACTAATTGGCCTATTGAGCCATTTGATCCTATGGCTTATGGAGAAAAAGCAATCTATGCCATTCAGATCTATCAGAATTCTCTCCTCTGGAATAAGTTTTTTTTTCTTTAGTTGGGATAAAAGAAAAGTACATTACCAATAGTAATACATATACTCATCAAATGTGTGTGTGTATTCTTGGAACAGAGAAAGAAAAAATAAGAATGGGTCTAAAAAAACACTACAGAAAGGAAAAACCAAATATTTTCTACTGACTAGAAATAACAAACTACATGTAAACACGTGTGCTAAAATTAATAAATAAAAGACCCATTATAGAAAACTGTAAAAGTAATATATCATTCTCCCTGTCCATGCATTAAGTATTACTATTACATACTATTTAATCATTCACGTATAATTAGAAATCAGCTGATTATTATAATCACAGAAAAATTAAATTCAATTTTTTAAAAATGTGTGCAGATTGTTTGGGAGGCAGAGCCAAGATGGAGGAGAGGAGAGGAATCAGCAAGCTGTATGAGCTCTCTTTCTATTCCCTCAAAAAGAACATTAAATCAAGCCTCTGGATGGATTCTGAAACTACAGAACCTGCAAAGAGACAGAGAGACATAGTCTTCCAACCAGAGATGATTTAGAAGACTTCAGGGAAGGTCGGTCTGACTCAGGCAAAAGGGAGGCACAGCAGAGGGCAGCAGCCCAGCATCAAGGGGATCAGGGCAAGTCAGCAAGAACCTGTGGGCCACAGTCAAACAACCGAGGCCCCTGGATCCTGGCTCAAAAATCTTGTGGCCCAGCAGGACAGTGGAAAAACCTACCTGCACCAACCTGAGAGGGCAAGTTGCCAGCAGGAGGGCCAACAATAGGATAGGCACGACTAGGGCCACTGATCCTAGCATGCTCAGACAGGAAGTACAGGGCAGGCAAACTGCACACACCATAAAGGCCTCAGTGTAAAAAGCCATCACACAGCACCTATACCCCTGCACAAGAAACCCAAAACAGGGACCCTGGTGCCCCCAGAGCAGACCTCAACTTAAAAAATAAATAAACAAGCTGCAATAATGAGTAAGAAGCAAAAAAGAGCCCTCTCCATTGAGAGCTTCTGTATCAATAGGGAAGAAGCCAACACAAACTCAGATGAGGACAATACCCTCAAATTGCCTGCATGTGAAGCCTCCCAAGAGAAGGTGAATTGGTCTCAAGAACAAAAAGCTTTCCTGGAAGAGCTCAAAAAGGATTTTAAAAATCAATTGAGAGAGGGAGAAGAAAAAATGGGGAAAGAAATGAAAGCAAAACAAGAAAACTATGAAAAAAGAATCAGCAGCTTGGAAAAGGAAGCACAAAGATTGACTACAGAAAACAATGCCTTAAAAAATTCATTTGGCCAAATGGAAAAAAGGTGCATAATATCATTTAACAAAACAATGCCTTAAAAATTAAAATTGGACAGTTGGAAGATAAGGAATCCATGAGACACCAGGAATCAGTCAAGCAGAATCAAAAGAATGAAAAAATAGAAGAAAATGTGAACTACCTCATTTGGAAAGACAACTGATCTGGAAAACAGATGCAGGAGAGACAATTTGAGAATCATTGGACTGCCTGAAAGCCATGATCAGAAAAAGAAGCTAGACACCATACTCCAGGAAATTATTCAGGAGAACTGCCCTGATATCATAGAATCAGAGGATAAAATCATCATTGAAAGAATCCAACAATCACCTCCTGAAAGAGACCCCAAAAGGAAAACTCCAAGGAATATTGTAGCCAAATTCCAGAATTATCAGGTGAAGGAGAAAATACTCCAAGCAGCCAGAAAGAAGCAATTTAAATATCATGGAGCCACAGTCAGGATTGCTCAGGACCTGCCAGCTTCAACATTAAAGGACCACAAGGCATGGAATACATTCTGGAAGTCAAAGGAGCTTGGATTTCAGCCAAGAATCTATTACCCAGCAAAACTGATCATTCTCTTTCAGGGGAAAAGATGGACATTTAATGACATTGGGGACTTTCAATGTTTCCTGATGAAAAGTCCAGAACTGAATAGAAAATTTGATCTTAACATACAAGACTCAAGAGAAGTTTAAAAAGGTAAACAGAGGGAAAAAGGTTATTCAATTAGGTTAAACTGTTTACATCCCTACACGGGAAGACAATAGTCATAACTCTTAAGAATTGTAAATGTATTTGGGCAGAGAGAAGGACTTTACACAGAGGGTATAAATATAAATTGTCTTTAAGGTGATGATGCAAAGAAAATTAAGGGGTTAAAAAGGGAGTCTATGGGGAGGAGAGGAAAGGGGAGGTGGAATGGGGTGAATTACATCATATAAAGAGGTGAAAATCAACCTATTACAATAGAGGAAAAGAAAGGAGGGGTGAACATTGTTTCAACCCTACTCTCATTAGATTTGATTCAAAGAGGGAATAAGATATAAATTCACTGGGATAAAGAAACTTAGTTCATCCTTTAGGGAAGTAAAAGGGAAAGAGAAAAGGGGAGACATAGAAGGAAGGGCAAAAGCAAGGGAGAAAAGGGTAAAGAAAAGGGAGGGGTGTGATAAAAAGGGAGGGCAGATTGGGGGAGGCAGGGGTAAGAAGCAAAATGTCGGTGGGGTGGAATAGGGTGAAAGAAGGGGGGAAAATTACAAAGGGCGTAAATAGAATGGAGAGGAATAGACAGTAATAATAACTGTGAATGTGAATGGGATGAACTCTGCTATAAAACAGAAGTGAATTGCAGAGTGGATTAAAAACCAGAATCCTACAATATGTTGTTTATAAGAAACACATTTGAAGCAGAGAGATACACACAGAGTAAAGGTAAAAGGCTGGAGCAGAATATATTATGCCTCAGCTAAAGTAAAAAAAGCAGGGGTAGCAATCCTTATATCAGACAAAGCACAGGCAAAAAATAGATCTCATTAAAAGAGATAAAGAAGGAAATTACATCTTGCTAAAAGGTACTATAGAGAATGAAGTAATATCAATATTAAACATGTATGCACCAAGTGGTATAGCATCCAAATTCTTAGAGGAGAAGTTAAATGAGTTACAAGAGGAATTAGACAGTAATACTATACTAGTGGGGGATCTGAATCTCCCCCTCTCAGAATTAGATAAATCTAGCCAAAAAATAAATAAGAAAGAAGTGAAAGAGGTGAATAGATTACTAGAAAAGTTAGACATGATAGATGTCTGGAGAAAATTGAATGGGGATAGCAAGGAATATACCTTTTTCTCAGCAGTACATGGCAAATTTTCAAAAATTGACCATGTATTAGGGCACAAAAACCATCATAGTCAAATGCAGAAAGGCAGAAATAGTAAATGCATCCTTCTCAGATCATGATGCAATAAAAATTATATGTAAGAAAGAGCCAATGAAAATCAATAGAAACTAAAACCTTTCATTCCAAAGAATGAATGGGTCAAACAACAAATCATAGAAACAATCAATAACTATATCCAAGATAATGATGATAATGAAGCAACATAGCAAAATCTATGGGATACAGCCAAAGCAGTGCCTAGGGAAAAATTTATAGCTCTAAATGCTTACATGAATCAAAAAGAGAAAGAGGAGATTAATGAATTGGGCATGCAACTTAAAAAGTTAGAAAAAGATCAAATTAGAAATCCCCAATAAGATACCAAACTAGAGATCCTGAAAACTAAAGGAGAAATTATTAAGATTGAAAGGAAGAAAACTAAAGAATTTATCAATAAAACTAAGAGCTGGTTTTATGAAAAAAAAACAATAAAATAGATAAAATATTGGTTAATTTGAATAAATAAAAGAAAGAAAAACAAATTCCCAGTATCAAAAATGAAAAGGTGATATTACCATGAATGAAGTTGAAATTAAATCAATAATGAGGAATTATTTTGCCCAACTGTGTGCCAATATATTTGACAATCTAAATGAAATGGATGAATATTTACAAAAATACAAACTGCCCAGGTTAACTGAAGAGGAAATAAAATACTTAAATAAACCCATATTAGAAAAAGAAATTGAACAAGCCATTAATGAACTCCCCAAGAAAAAATCCCCAGGGCCAGGTGGGTTTACAGGTAAATTTTACCAAATATTTAAAGAACAATTAATTCCAATATTACGCAAATTTTTTGGAAAAATAGGTGAAGAAGGAGTTCTACCAAATTCGTTTCATGATACAAATATGATGGTGATACTAACACCAGGCAAAGCAAAAACAGAGAAAGAAAATTATAGACCAATTTCCCTAATGAATATTGATGCTAAAATCTTAAATAAGATATTAGCAAGGAGAATACAGCAAGTGATCACCAGGATGATACACTATGACCAGGTGGGATTTATACCAGGAATGCAGGGCTGGTTCAACATTAGGAAAACTATTAACATAATCAACCACATCAATAAGAAAGCTAACCAAAATCATATGATTATCTCAATAGACACAGAGAAAGCTTTTGACAAAATACAGCACCCATTCCTAATAAAAACACTAGAGAGCTTAGGAATAGTTGGAGCTTTCCTTACAATAATAAACAGTATCTACCTAAAACCATCAGCAAGTGTTATATGCAATAGAGATAAATTAGAGGCCTTCCCAATAAGATCAGGAGTTAAACAGGGATGTCCATTATCACCCCTATTATTTAATATTGTACTAGAAATGTTAGCTTTAGCAATCAGAGAAGAGAAAGGAATTAAAGAATTAGAATAGGCAAGGAGGAAACAAAACTATCACTCTTTGCAGATGATATGATGGTATACTTAAAGAATCCTAGAGAATCAACTCAAAAATTACTTGAAACAATTAACAACTTTAGCAAAGTAGCAGGATATAAAATAAATCCACATAAATCATCAGCATTTCTATACATGGCCAACAAAGCCCAGCAGCAAGAGATAGAAAGAGAAATTCCATTTAAAGTAGTGGTAGATAATATAAAATACTTGGGAGTCTACTTGCCAAAACAAACCCAGGAACTCTATGAACACAACTACCAAACACTCTTCAGACAAATCAAATCAGATCTAAATAATTGGAAAGATATCAATTGCTCATGGATAGGCAGAGCTAATATAGTAAAAATGAAAATTCTACCTAAATTCTACCTAAATTCAGTGCCATACCAATCAGACTACCTAAAAATTATTTTATAGAGCTAGAAAAAATAATGACAAAATTCATCTGGAAAAACAAAAAATCAAGAATATCCAGGGAAATAATGAAAAAAAAAATGCACAGGAAAGTGGGTTAGTGGTACCAAACCTGGAGCTTTACTATAAAGCAGCAGTCATGAAAACTGATGAGTGAGATGAGCAGAACCAGAAGAACATTGTACACAGTATCATCAACATTGTGTGTTGATATCCTGTGATGGACTATATTCTTCTCACCAATGCAAGGGTACCGAAGAGTTCTAGGGAACTCATGATGGAAGAGGATCTTCAAATCCAGGAAAAAAAAAAGAACTGTGGAGTATAGATGCTGAATGAACCATACTCTTTCTTTTGTTTTTGGTGCTGTTGTTTTTCTATTTTGAGGTTTTTCCTCATAGCTCTGATTTTTCTCTTATAACATGACTAATGCAGAAAGAGGTTTAATGTTATTATGTATATATATATATATATATATATATATACATATATACATATACATGTATACATACACACACACATACACACACACACACACACACACACACACACACACACACACACACACATATATATATATATATATATATATATATATATATATATATATATATATATATATATATATATATATATATATCAGATTACCTGCTGTCTAGGGGAGGGGGGAGGAAGGGGTGGGATGGAGAAAAAAATCTGAAATTGGAAAGCTTGTATAAACAAAAGTTGAGAATTATCTTTACATGTAACGGGAAAAGAAATAAATGAAATATTTTATTAAAAATGTGTGCATATCAGAGATAGCCAATAAAATATATGGGTGATTTAAGTAGTCTTTCTCTTCTTTGGTTTTCAGTTTTCTGTTCTTTTCCCTCCTTGATCTTCCTTCTCTTCTATATCCTTCATCTTATTTCTTTTTATTCCTTAATCCCCATAATTATTTCCATTTTTCTCTTTAGTTTATGAGTTACCTGAGGGTAGGAAAAGCATTTTGCCTTTTTGTGAGGTCACAGAGTTCCTCAGTGGCACATATGGATTACGAGCCTCAATCTACTGACTCTGCCCTTTGCTATTTTTATCACATGGTGGGTAGAAAATATTCTGTCAAAAAGAGAGCAATTTATCTCTCTTGTAATAGGTATAAAAAGCTTATAAAAATAAAAATAACTACAAAGAGTCCTAGTTGTAGCATATTATAGGCTAGGCCTAAATAACTGCATATGATGAATATGATTTGTTTTCAAAATTGCATAACTTTAAATACCTAATTTGATTTTATTATGAAGTTAGTTTCTCATCTCTCCCAGTATTAGAAAATGATAAATGATCAGTTTATGTATTAGAAAGACATATACATTTTCTGTGAAACAAAATTAGATTGAATTACCATTCTTAATTCTTTTGACAAAGAGATTGCTAAAATATCCCTGTGAAACCAGCTCCCAATGTAACATCTTTGTGTTGGAACATTTAGTCACTCAACCAGCATTACTATCCATTCCACGTCTACCAACAAAATTCCTAAGTCTAGTCACACAGAGACAACATTCCTTTCTTTCTTTTTTTTTATGTTTAACAAGGTAGTACTTTTCCTGAGAAATTCTGTTAGCCAACACTTGGACAAGCCCTTATCTTACTGTCCTTTTTAAAAGGAAGTTTCCTTTCTGTACCCCGATAGCTATTTGTGGATAGTAGTGATAATGATAAAAGGAACCAGATATATTTTTTAAATATTTATTTCAATGTCATCGTTCACCTCCATTCCTTTTTTTTTCCGGGCAATGAGCGTTAAGTGACTTGCCCAGGATCACACAGCTAGTAAGTGTCAAGTGTCTGAGGCCAGATTTGAACTCATGTCTTTCTGAATCTAATGCTGGTGCTTTATCCACTGCACCACCTAACTGCCCCTGTACCACCTCGCTGCTCCTCAATGTCATCCTAAAACAATGTGGAGACAAGAACCAAAAGTAGAATGGTACATCTCTCTATCTCACTGGATTATGATGAGGCTTAATGAGGTAGCATATATAAAGCATTTTGTAAACATTAGAGCATTGTTCAAATGTCAGTATTGCAAAGCCACTAAGGGATGTAATCTAGTAATAGTAATGGTGATTGTACACATAAATGAATGTACAGATAAATCAATCAATGAATAAACAAATAAAGAGATAAATGAAAGATCACAATGATAAAGCACTTACAGTTTTCCAGATAATTTAGGTCCTTAAAACTCTTGAAGTGAGTGTAATTATTATTTTTCACATTTGGCAGATAAAGAAACTAAGACTCAAATAGTTTAAGTAAATTACTTGATATTCTAAAACTAGTAGGTGTCAGAGCTAGGTTTCAAATCTAGATCCCGTGAATCCTAGCCCCATGTTATCACCTTTCTGGATAAGATATAGTCCACCTTATACCAATGAATGGTCATCCATGCCATGTTATCTGAAGACAAAGGCCCCATACCTAAATTTCAATCCTGCTACCTATCATCTACCATTAGAGCTTCATTTATTTAACTGTTGATGGTTTTTCCATCTTTATGGGGTCATACTTCAAAATATTAATAGTCTTGGGAAAGGTTCTTCAATTTCCATGAATTATGGCATCTGTTATTGTGAAAGGAGAGAGAAGCAAAGGCACAAAGCAACTGTTCTGGTAATAAAGAATACAAACCACAACTGTGAGAAAATTGCCTCTAATAAAACAGGTGTTTTAAACTCTTCCTTTGGACTTTTTTATCTAGATACAATCTCTCTGATGGCAAAGACTATCTTTTCCACCTATGGACATGGCCCACAATGCCTTTCATTTTATTCTTTTTACATAACAGGTGCTCCAAAAATGTTTTTCATAAATCAATCAATAAATAAATAAATCAACCTATTTTAGGGGAAGAGTTTTGCAGATAATAGAATTTCAATAAATGCTGCATAATTAAAATACTATAATTGATATGAAACCATCTGTAAACTCAAAACTTAATTTGTTTGACCTATTGTTCAGTGACAGGTAAATAAAATAATAGCTTGTCAAGATTTAGAAAGCTCTATCCAAATCTTGTGAGGTAGTTGCTATTATTTTCCTTGTTTTACAGATGAGCAAACTCAGGCTGTGAGAGGTTAAAAGCCTTGTCCAGGATCAGACAGCTAAAACATGTCTGAAGAGACATTTGAACTCAGGGCTTTATATTGCAAGTCTTACCCACTGTAAGCTTAACCGTACAGCTTAGCATTAGCCATCATTCAGCTATCTAAGGTTTACATTCATGTTCTATTCAAGATAACACAAAACCACAGTGGCTTAGAATGATATTTTCCCTTTGAGATGTTTTTGAATAAATATTTAAAGATTTTAGCCAATCTTGCCTTATGAGATATTTATTGGTACTTATCACCAATAAACCTTTAACTTAACCTGAGTTGTCCTGAAAATAACAAGTAGAGATTTTTAGGGACTAATCATACAAACTTAGAAAATGAATGTCTTGAGTCTTTAAATATAGTTCTATGGAATTTGATTCCAATGTACGGAACATCCAAGTGGAAACTGCACATTCAATGATGAACGATTTCCTGGGCTATTGAGGAAAATAAGAGTGTTGGAGGAAATAATTGTTTCACTGTCAGAAACTTATATGACTAAGGTTGGACTTGAAATCAATCAGTTTTGTGTTATTGTCAATATGCAATGTTGGGAGCAGCTACATAGCGTAGTGGATAAAGCAACAGCCCTGGATTCAGGAAGACCCGAGTTCAAATTGGGCCTCAGACACTTGACATTACTAGCTGTGTGACCCTGGGGAAGTCACTTAACCCTCTTAAAACCCACTTAAAACCAAATAAAACCAAATAAAAAACAAAACAAAACAAAACAAACAAAAACATGCAATGGTGAATGTAGGAAATCTTGCAGCCACCAAATATACAAGTTCAATACCTGGATGTGCTGCTCATGTTGGAAACCTCATAATGACTAAAAAATTCCTGACATATGTACATTGTCAAAATTCTTCACCCAGGAAATGTAAGTAGAGAGATAGCATGGGTAATGATTGGAATGACACCACCTGCTGGAAACTTACTGTGGGAAGGCTCCACCATGAGGACAAGGCCTTTGAGGGCAAGACCATACAGTTTTTCTTTGGTGTCAGTAAGTGACGTTTGCTCGTGGGTACTGTCTATCAAGGCTACCAGCCCATCAACTTGAGGAGCCTCCCATTTCTGGGAGGAGGACACAAAGTAGGAAACAGATGCTGGCAGAGGGGTTCGGGCTCTTTTGGTTCCTGACCTTGCCATGGTGGGTTGGATGATAGGGTCTCTTAGAAATAGTTAGATTTTTGCCTAATCTGAAACTCAGATTATCTACCTTCCACCCTTTCCCTACAACTTGAGAAGGCAAGTAGCATATCAATTATACATGATAAGTCATGTAAACATATTTGCATATTTCTTATGCTGCAAAATAAAACATACAAAAAAAATAAAGTGAATAAAGTATGCTTTAGGTAAAGGTAAAGGTGTGGCCACCCTTACCCAAGAAGGACATTTGATCCCTTGCAGCTTCTAGTAATACTTCTCCTCAGGGCCCTTTCTCTCTTGGAATAGAAAGTGATACTGTTCCTTAGGGTCTATGTTCCCAACTGACCAAAAATGTTCTCTTCTGTCTGTGAAAAGTGACCCAGAAATGAGTATAGGCAATGGATTTGCCAAACAGTGCCCTCTCCTGTACCATGGGCTAACACTGGGGTCATTTGTAACCTCTTTCTGACTAATTACTTGATCCCTATAACATCTCTGTCTTGAGGGTCCTGAAGCTGCTGCTGCTGTTGCCACCACTATTTCCCACCATGGTGTTGTATCCACATGGGCTCCATGATAACCTCAAATCCTGTGTCATGGATCTGCTCTTCTGACTTCCTTAGTTGTCTTGGGCTTGAAGAATGTCACACGTTGACATTGTATTCGCTTTGCTACTCCAGACTTCAATTTGAGGTGTTATTTTAAAGTTGAATGGAAGAGCATGTGTGAGAGTTTGACTATAGTGCATTCTTTAATTCACCATCTTTGCTCTGCCCCTGGTATTCCTGAAACATACTTTTTCCCCCATTTCCTTTAAGTTTCTTGATATTTACTGTTTTTCTTCCAATAAGGCAAATATGGAAATATTTTGCATGACTTCACATATTCAGTTGCTGTCATAATTCTTGCATTCTCAATGGGTGGGGAGGGATGGGAGGGAGAAAGAGAATTTGGAACTCATTTAAAGAAAAGAATGTTAAAAATAAATAAAGTAATTAAAAGAAAATTATCACATAAGGTTCTACTAATGTGGAAGTGAACTTGGAAGTTATTTAATTCTATACAATAACAATACAGTATCTAGTCTTGGAATAAACACTTTTGATGGGAATTTGAGAGTTTCTTCATTTTCTTTTTTTGAATGTGTTTCTAAGTTCTTCAAAAAAGAAAGAGTTGTCAGGAAAAGTTTATATGACACAGTTCAGAATCAAATCCAGTAATTAACATTCTTCCAAACTTCTGAATACAAAGTGCTACAATTGAGCAAAACAATATACCATTTTACAAAGGCTTGACATAGTGCTACCTAGCTTGTGACTTACAAAATGTAATCTCCAACACAAAAAGGAGTTTTAAAAGGAAACAAGGAAAAAAAAAACTTTTGGAGCCAGTGGATAATGTTCCTGTGCAAACAGTATGGCAATCTAATTTGGTTGCTCACCTGAAGGGTGGGGGTAACTTCTAGACAACCCTAGGTCCTTAGTCCCAATGGGTTTTTTCTTTTTCTTGTTTCCTTTTAAGGCTAAGTGCTGGAACAATGCTGAAACTGGATGCAGGGGAGGCCTCCTCACTGCCTTGACCACTTTCTCACTCCACAGTAGTGGCATATGAAGATTCCAACAAGACAAATTTCTTCCATGACATAGACTACACTTATACCTAGAGTTGCTTACTTAGGGAATTAGCTAAAGGAGAACTTCTTATGGATACCATGAAGGGGAGAACCGAACTTCTACACACTCTAGGGATGTTGTAACTTTACTCATAAGATGCAGAATCTGAATGTCTCTTATTTTCATCAATCATGATTAGAATCACCTTTTGTATGTGACTTTAGAATAGCAGGCCCTTTAGTGAGAAAAGAGTGGAAAGTAGTAAGGAGGTCAGTTTGATTACTGTACTTATAAAGTATTTACTATGTAAAAGCTACCGTACTAAGCACTTTACAATTATTACCTCATTTGATCCTCACAACAGTCCTGGCAGGTAGGTACTATTCTTATCCTCATTTTAGATATGGGAAAACTGAGGCAGTCAGAGGGTAAGTGACTTGCCCAGACTCACACAGCTAGTAAGCATTTGAGGCTAGATTTGAAATAAGGTCTTTCTCACTCTAGGTCCAGTGTTCTACACACTGTGCCATCTAGCTGCCCGCAGGAATGATATGTGCTTACCTAGATAAGCTCTAGTCCCTGACCATTTCCAGATTTCATGATTACCATGTAAGTTCAGGAATCCCAAACCCTAGCTGTTTGTCCATAAAGACATAGTTTTCATAATGTTTTCTCAGAAAAAAGGGTACTACCAATAGGAAGAATTTGCTACTCAAACAACTGAAATCTTATGCCTGGATAGCCAGAAGATTTGAACTCTGAATTGCTCAAAAAATACAGACCTGAGATGAGTGTGAACTACTTGTTCTAGAGTTCTAAAAGGGTTTTTTTTTTTTTACCATCTTGTAGCATATGAGGTGATTGATTATTATTTTATGCTCTAAATAATTGTTAATAATAGATTGTGGAGCTTTTTCATTTTAAGCATTTTTGAGGTCATAGAAAATAGCTATCTCATACTTTATAAGTATTCTGTACACTGAGCATCTTAGATACAAGTTTTAAAATTTTCCTCAGTGTGAGCAGGGTGATTGCAAGTAAGTTTACAGTGGAGCTCAGTAAACATGAATGGGAAAAATGTTATCTATTTTTCAATATAATTAGTTTCCTATGCATCCAAAAGCATTCTACTGATAAGGGGTGCATAGGCTTCACCAGACTGCCAAAGGAATCAATGATCCACAAAATAATGCAAAGTCCCTGATTGAGAGTGTAAAAAAAGTCTGAATCTCCTTCCTTTGGTGTTAGGTTTTGCCCAAGATGGAGCACTCTGCATAAGTCCAGAGGTGGCATTTCTTTGAGGGTGACATCTGAATTGTCAAAAAGATTATTTGTTCCTTAAAATTGTCCATCTGTCAAAAGGGTATTCACATTGGAACCATGATCCAGGGGTCATGCTTAAAGCAATCTATGATTATAACAGAGTCAGTGTGGCATTGTGGAAAGAAGTTCAGGCTGCTCTTAAAGTAAGGAAGACCTCAGTTCATATCCTGAGTGAGACCCATGTCAGTTTCTATAACTATGGGCAAGTCACTTAGCCTCTTGGTATCCACCAGCAATTCCGTAAGGCTGGAATTGACTTATAGATTGTCCTTACAAACTAAAGTCCCCTTCATGACTCCCTCTAAGATGAGATTTTTGAAAAAGGATAAAAGGATTTATACACACTGACTATGATAAAATCCAGATGAAAGTATTCAAAAATGTTAGATGTCTATTTTAATCTCTATTTTGGGTGAACAACAACTGACAAAAAAAGGAGATGGTTTCTCGGGGTTTCTATTGGTAAACCACAGTTTTTTCTCTAATCCAAAGAATAAAATCTTTATATAATTGCAGTCCCTATCTTTATTTGTCCATAACATGAGCATTTCTTTTCTACAGAAATAGGATCAATAAAATCATAAAACTTGCTTATGAAGTTGATCCAGTACAATCCTGGAAGGATAAAGGCCTACTAGCTGTACACGGTATTGCAAATTAAGCCTTATTTTGTTGCGTGTACACAATGAAGAAGGATGAAGAAACTCAACAAATAATACAAGGAGGAGAAAAAGGCACATTTTAGTTCGCTTGTTTCATTCTGTAGTATTATGTTATGTTCAGACAAGCTTAGAAATGCTCAAAGTAATATAGTAATGGCCCATCACTTGAGGTTACCTCTTTTATAGTCTACTTTTAATTGGAAAAAAATGCATTGTAGAAGGAGCCATCACCCTAGTCACCCTAGTGTAGTGGTTATTCTGGGATAGCCACTTATTCTCATTTAGGTTTTTATAAAAAAGATTTTAGATAAAGAATAAACCCTATTTATGATTCAGGACATCCTTCCCTTCTCTCTCTTCTCTTGGTCTCTGTTGTTTTATTTCTCTGCATCTCTACTGCTCTACCTCTAATCTCTCTTTCTTTTTTCCCTTTTTTCTTTTAAAACTTCTTTTTGTGTTGAAGACTACACTTTGTTGCCTTTATAAACCTTATTCTTGTTTTTTTTATTTTCAAAGATTTACTTACATTGCTCATGTTTCCTCAAATAAGACAACAACCTTTTCCATGCCTTTAATTTGCTTTCATAATCCATTTCTGGAAGGCATAACCAGTAATCACAAACAAGTATATATGCATGTACATACACATTCAGTCATGTGTCTACAGATGGAAAAAATGGAAAATCATATTGAAATTAATAAAGAATAAAAATTTCATGGAGGTGAAGGGAGGATGGCATCCTGATATATCAGTTAATAACATAGTATAAATGTTTATATTCTTGGTCACTAATTGGAATATAAATCACTTGATTTTTTTTCTGAAATTTCTCTTAAATGTCCTCTGATGTCTATTATGAGACCAGAATAAAATTAATCCATGTTTACTTCATTAATCTATGATGAGCAAAACAGAGTGTTAGGTGGTGGGGAGAAGAAAAAATAAATTAGTCTCATCCCTCAAGAAGCTTACAATATACTGCAGAGAAATAACATAGAAGTCAACATGATGTGTGTGTTTGTATACAGAAAGAATACTAAATACTTTTGACATGAGGCCATTAACAAGAGGGATAAAGAAAGGACTAGTGGAGGATGTGTATAAGAGAAGTTTTTATATGTTCTTTAACAAAATTGTCTGAAATTCAGAAATTGCTATAGGGCTTGAAATTTTTTTTGCTGATGTCAATTGATTTCAAAGTTAGTCAAATCCAAGTGACACACATTTATTGAACAACAGATTCCTGTGGTGTTCTGTGCTAAATGCTAAGGAGGATATAAAAAATAATAAAACATAGTGTTTGTCCACAAGAAGCTTAGAACTCAGTTATGAAAAAATGTCTAGACATGAAAAGATAACATATAATCTAATTATATATGAATAATTGGTGATTAATAAATAGATATAGAGTGATTAATTGATTTAAGGTATCCATGGATAAGCATATTTCCTCCATTAGTGGAGATCAAAAATCATCCACATTTAATCACCCAATGCTATTCTTGTAAATGTCCTTTCATAAATTCTCCCTGAAGTGTATAAGCTATCCATCTATATTTGTATCTGTGTTTGTGTCTATGTGTGCATGTGCCTAGGCCTAAGTCTAAGCATAAGTATAGTTAGATGGAGATGGAGACAGAGAAGGAGATGGAGATAGAGTCAGAGATGGAGATAGAGACAGAGCAGGAGATGGAGAAGGAGGAGAAGGAGAAGGAGAAGGAGAAGGAGAAGGAGAAGGAGAAGAAGAAGGAGAAGAGGGAGGAGATGGATATTGAGATGGAAATGGAGACAGAGATAGAGATGTATGTAACCCAGGAAATGAATTGAAGACCCTCCTCTGAGTTTTTTGTTTGTTTGTTTGTTTTTGCGGGGCAATGGAAGTTAAGTGACTTGCCCAGGATCACACAGCTAGTAAGTGTCAAGTGTTTGAGACCAGATTTGAATTCCAGGGCCGGTTCTTTATCCAGTTCACCACCTAGCTGCCCCACCTCCTCCGGATTTTTTAATATTTCCTGGAGTCTCAGTGGAGGACCTGTGTTGTACATCTACTTTTATTGCTCATTCTCACTATATGACCATCCAAGTTCTTTATTCAATGACATCAACATCACCACAATGACCATCATCATCATCCAGTGGTAGGTATAATTTCCTTGGTCTGAGGTACTCATAAATGAGTAAAAATCCTCTAAAAATGCAGGTCAGTACCTTCACTACAACTTAAAGTATAAAGAGTTGCCTAAAAGCACTGAAAGGTTCAGTCAATTGCCCACAATCACTGAGAGAGCATGTTTTTAGAGAGGACTTGAACACCAGCTTCCCTGATTAGTAAGCCAACTATATATCCATCCAGTCATATGACCTCTAATATTCAAGGTGCTTAATAATGGATTTTATGCAATTTTTACCCATGAAATAATCACAATAAACTACAGCTTATTTTTATTTACAATTAGAACCATTTGAAATGTACCAAGTTATCATTCTTTTTAAAAAATTATCCTGATTATAATTATCTGTGTATAATATTTGTAAATGAGTAAAATGTTAACTATATGAAATAATAGCTCCTTTCCCTTTTTATCTATGAATAGTGACAAACATTTTCAATAAAAAGGTGCTTTAATAATTTTTGTTGTCATAAAAACTATAAATATGTATTACTATATATCAATCTATGATACAAAAAAGCAATCATCTAAACAATTTAATAACTATTTAATAAATGAAGATGCTGATCAATGGAACAAAGAAGTTATGTTTGATAAACCAAAAGATCCCAGCTATAGGTGTAAGAAATCACTATTTGAAAAAAGAGATTGGAAAAACTGGAAAAATCTGAAATAAACCAGGTGTAGAACATCTGATATCATTTGCGAAGATGAGCTTCAAAGAAATGCAAAAATTGGACACAAAGGGGCAGCTAGGTGGCACAGTGGATAAAGCACTGGCCCTGGATTCAGGAGGACCTGAATTCCAATCTGGCCTCAGACACTTGACACTTACTAGCTGTGGGACCCTGGACAAGTCACTTAACCCTCACTGCCCCCCCCCCACACACAAAAAGAATTGGACACAAAGGGTAACATACAAATTATAGTACCGACGAAGAAATTACCTTTACAATCTATAGACAAGAGAAGAATTCCTCACTAAAACAAGAGATAGAAAGATTACAAAAGGTAAAATGTACAATTTTGATCACAAGGTTTATATAAATAATACCAATGTGGCTAAAATTGTAAAAGTAAAAGGTAACTTAAAATCATATTGGTATGAAGTTTCTCTTATGCAGATTTCCTTCTAAGATGATAGGAAGCAGATTTGTATTTACAATAAGAGTCATTCCCCACTGAAAAGTGGTCAAGGTTTTTAGAGGAAGAATTCCAAACTATCAACACCCACATGAACAATGCTCCAAATCACCAACAGAGAAATGCAAAGTTAAGCATCTCTAAAATTGTACCTCACAACCATCAGATTAGCAAAGTTGAAAAAAATCTCATATAACAAGTATTAAAGGGAAATAGGTATTGTTAATGCAATGCTGATAGAACTGTGAACTGCTCTAGCCATTCTAGGTTAGAACTATTCCCAAGAAGTCACTAATTGACCACATCCTTTGTCTTATCAATAATACCATCACTGAGTTTATACTCCAATGAGATAAAAGAAAGAAGCCAATGAACCACATGCATGTATTTACTTATTTACTTATAGTGACTTTTTGTGTGTTGGCAAAAAACCCTGGAAACTAAAGGAGTGCCCATAAATTAGGGAATGTTTGAATGTATTGTAGCATATTAACATGAGGGAATACTATTGTGCAATCAGAAATTTAGAAGGGATTGTTCCAAAGAACCATGGAAAGTTAAGTAAATCAATGTAGACTGAAATTTGCCTAGTTAGTGCAATAATGTAAATTCTGTTAAGTTAAACAACTTTGAAAAACTTCAGTATTCCCATCAATGTAATGACTAACTATATTTCCAAAGGAAATATGACCAGCTGATAGAGAGGTGATGGTCTCAGGTAAGTTTGAGATATGTTTTACATACCCAGTGCTGAAATTTATTTTGTTTGAGTATGTGCATTTGTCATAAGGACTTGGTTTTTCTTTCTTTTTCAAAGGTGTAGATTGGTGAAAAGATGGATTTTCACTAATTGAAAAAATATTAAAAAGGAAACAATACTCCCTAAAAGAAACTATGAATATAAAGAATTCAGAGAATGGGAAAACTTAAAAACTGATACACAAGAAATAGCAGAATGCTGAAAAATATTCACAATTATGATGATATAATATAAAGAAAAAAAACCTGTATAATGATTATGAAATGGTTCCATGCATGAAATGAAAAAATATGCCCTCTCCCTTTTTTTTCTTTTTCTTTTTTTTTCTTCTTGTGTGGCAATGGGGGTTAAGTGACTTGCCCAAGGTCACACATCTGAGAGACACTGTCAAGTATCAAGTGTCTGAGGCCAGATTTGAACTCAGGTCCTCCTGACTCCAGGGCCATTTTTTTATCCACTGTGCCACCTAGCTGCCCCACATATATTATCAACCTTAACTGAAGAGAGAGTTAATTTTGTTGTATTTTTCCTATTCCTATTTTAATCAGTGTGAGAAAAATGGCTCAATGTATATAAAAGATGAAAGGTATATATTAAAAATAAATTATTGAAATATCAAGTATTATCTATATATTTCAAAATCCATTTAGGTTTCAAAAGTCATATGTGGCTTTCTACATTGTATTTTCTAATTCATTCAGTCAGTCAGTCAAAAAATGGGAAATAAATATTTATTGTTCAGTCAATATATGTTTAACTTAAACTTTTCCACTCATGGCCCCTTTTTGCCTGAGAAGTTTTTATGCAAACCTGAATTTATAGATACATAAAATAGGTATATATAACCTTTTACTATTGCCAATTATTTTTTGGCAAACCCCACATCCAGTTACATGACCCCATATGGAGTTACTCACAGTTTAAGAAGCTTTGTTCTATTGCTCATGAGGACTAGGTTTTATATGTGTATAATCAGTCTTTTTTGTCTGATTTTGCTTGTCATCTTTGAAAAATAATAAAATTATTTGGCCATCTCAATCCATTCCTGCGGCCCCAGTGATCACAAGACTATTAACTCTGCCCTTTTCACCCAGGAAGTAAGCCCAGTCAGGGGCCTCTCACAAGCTAACCAGACTCCAAGGAAATTAGAATATGTTGAAAATTGATGGGCTGCCTGTAGCGAACGGCATTTTGCACTCACTACCAACACAGCTGGAAGAATTGTCTACTCCTCCATGTCCTAAACAGGGAACATTTTTCATTGTTGATGGCAGTTAAAGGTTGAATCCATGAGTGATGATGGCTTCATCTACATTATGTGCTTTGCACATACATACTAATGGCATTTTAGGGCCTAAGGCAAGAAAAGACATGAGAGATGTCCTTTCAACTGATCTTCCCTCCAGCATTGCCAATGTTGGCAACACAATGGCTCAATGAAATATTGTTGCAATCAAAAAGAAAAAGAAAATCTTTTGAATAAGAAAATTTAAAAACATTTAGATGAGTGGAGGAGAGAAAGAGGTAAAGCCATGGAAAGAAGAGGATTTGAGGAATATACTTGTCTCAAATTGGAAAGCTAGAAGTTGAGAATTTTCTTTTAAATCACCAATATATGGAGAAGCATAACCAATTCATCAGTTTCGTTTATCATTTGACTCATAATAAATATCAAAGAATTGAAAGAGCTTCTCAAATTGTGCCTCCATTATTATTATTGAACAGTAAGAATAAAACAATGTGATTGAAGTAAACAAAAAATAGGATGTCACTACCAATCCAGAATATTTGTACTTACTTGGCTATTTAAGAAACATAAGAAAGAGATGCTTTATAATTCAGTAGAGTTGCCCCTGGAATCAGGAAATCCTAGGTACAGGAAAACCTATGATACATAATGGCCATGAAACTCTGGATAATTTAATTAAAATCTTAGTGTCCCAAGCAATTCTGTGAGATCATAATTTGTAGAGCAGGGGTTAATTGTATTGATGGGGTGAAATTCCTCAATGGATATTCCTTACACCAGAGGTGTCAAATCTTAAGCCACAACACTCCTGAATTCTGGGGAATAAGATTACAATATAATTCAGAAATACTTAAGGTAGATCAGTGGAAGAGTTTAGGTACAGAAGACACAGTAGTAAATACATATATTAATCTGCTATTTCATAAACACAAAGACTCCAGCTTCTGGAATAAGAATTCACTATTTGACAAAAACTGCTGGGAAACCTGGAAAATAGCATGGCAGAAACTAGGCATAGACCAACATCTCTCAATGTATAACAAGATAAATTCAAAATGAGCTCATGATTTAAACATAAAGGGTGATATCACAAGGAAATTAGGATACCAATGAATAGTTTACTATTAGATATATGGAGAAGGGAAGAATTTCTGACCAAAGAAGATAGAGAAAATAATGGAATCCAAAATGGATCATTTGGATTACATTAAATCAAGAAGTTTTTGCACAAACAAAAAAAATGCAACCAGGATTAGAAGGAAAGAAGAAAGTTGAGAAGCAATGTTTACAGACAATGTTTCTGATAAAGGAATACTATTTTCAGTTTTTTATTTGTTTTATTCTTTGTACTTTTTGCCTTGGGTTTTGATTCTTCTTTTACAACATGACTAAGGTGGAGATATGTTTGACACTGTTGTACTGTATAACCTATATCAAGGGATATATTGGGATGGGAGGAGGGATTGAGAGAGAAAAATCTGAAACTCAAAATCTTACAAAAATGAATGATGAAGACTTTAATTATTGAAAATACTATTGAGATGGAAAACATTTAACAAAATACATAAAAATACAATAAAACAAAAAAATACGAATATGTGCTTTTGTAAGTCAACATGTGTCCAACAAGGACTCTTACCTCCAGTTTGTTGGCTCTATTTCTATTTGAGTTGAATACAATTAGACTATAGTAAAACTTCTTCTTCTTCTTTTTTTTTGGTGAGGCAATTGGGGTTAAGTGACTTGCCCAGGGTCACACAACTAGTAAGTGTTAAGTGTCTGAGACTTGATTTGAACTCAGGTTCTCCTGAATCCAGGGCCAGTGCTCTATCCATTGTGCCATCTAGCTGCCCCTATAGTAAAGCTTCTGAAACTGTGGGCCACAACCCCATTAGTGGTCACATAACTGAATTTGGAATTCACAAACAAATTTGCAACAGTAGAAGGTTTTATATACCTGTTTTATATATCTATATGCCTGGGATCACATGAAAACTTCTTAGGCAAAAGGGGGCCCTGAGTGGAAAAAGTTTAAGATGGCCTGGCTTATATCTTATAAAAGAAGTCTGAGTAAAGATTGAAGCATTTTTTCTTGCATTTCTTTTTTTTCTACATAGTATTTTGTTTTTTTCCCCCAATTATATGTAAAGATAGTTTTCAATATTTATTATGATAAGACTTTGAGTTCCAAATTTTCCCCCTTCCTCCCCTCTCCCTCCTCAAGATAGCAAGCAATATGATATAGGTTATACATGTGCTTGCTTTTCTTTTTGCAACATGGTTAATGTGGAAATATTTTTGCATTATTTAACATTCATAATTGATTTCACTTTGCTTGACTTTTAATGAACAGAGGAGGGATGGGAGGGAGGTGGAGAATTCAGAACTAATTTTTAAAAATGAATGTTAAAATAATAATAAAATTTATATTGATATTAGTAATAACAATAAAAATGATAATAATAACAATGATATTGCCTCAACTATTACTCTCTCATATTTCATATCAAAGGGGCTTTTATCACCAGAATAATCATCATCCCTCTGTGTGATTTATTTCATACAATCCTAAAGTTATTGATTTTCCTGTTTCATTTGTTCAGTCAGATTTAAGGGTAGAATTAAAGATTAAAACTTTTTAATATGTGGTTGATTGGAAGAATAAAATGTTTTGCATGCAAATCTAGTCCAGAAATTTCAATAACATAAAGAATTCTCTCATCTATATATGTGTGTGTGTGTATGTGTGTGTGCATGTCATATATGTCATATATACAAAATATAAATCTAGAGATATATTTTAAAATTAGGTAAACAAATTTCTCATCTCAGTTACCTAATCTGCTTTAAAATTGTTAATTTATCTATTTTATTTATTCATATATGTACTTATTCATTCCTTCATTCATTTATCAATTTATATATTTAATTGTTTATTTTTAATTATTTTTTCCAATTACATGTAAAGATTTTTTTCAGTTCTCCTTTCCTCCCTTCCCTCTCCCAAAACCAGCAAGCTATCTTATGTAGGTTATATATTAAAATTCTGTTAAACATATTTCCACATTAGTCATGTTGAAAGAGAAGAATCAGGAAAAAGGAAAAACAATGCAAGAAAGAATGAACAAGAAAAAACAATAAAAAAGCAACAACAAAAATGACAATTGTATATTTCAATCTGCATTCAGAATCCATAGCATTTTTCCAGAATGTGGAGAGCATTTTCCATCATGAGTCTTTTGGAATTGTTTTTTTATCATTGTATTTCTGAGAAGAGTTAAACCTATCACAGATGATCATCACACAATGTTGTTGATACTGTGTAGAATGTCCTCTTGGTTCTGCTCATTTCACTCATCATCAATTCATTTATTTCTTAATAGATTTTTTTCTGAAATCCATCTGCTTATCATTTCTTACAATAGTGAAACATTATTCTATTATATTCATATACAACTTCTTTAGTTATTCCCAATTGATGGACATAACCTCAGTTTCCAGTTCTTTGCCACCATAGAAAGAGTAGCTATAAATATTTTTGTACATGTGAGTCCTTTTTCCCTTTTCTATGATCTCTTTGAGATATAGACCTAATATTGATATTGCTGAGTCAAAGAGTATGCACAGTTTTATAGCCTTTTGGACATGGTTCCAAACTGCTCTCCAGAATGGTTGATTAGTTCACAGCTCTACCAATCATTTAGTGTTACAATTTTCCCACATCATCTCCAACATTCATCATTGTACTTTTTTGTCATATTAGCCAATTGAATATGTGTGAGGTGGTACCTCAGAGTAGCTTGAATTTGTATTTTTCTAATCAGTAGTGATTGAGAACATTTTTTCATATGACTATGGATACCTTTAATTTTTTCATCTTCAAACTGACTGTTAATATCCTATGACCATTTCTCAATTGGGGAATGACTTGTATGATTATATATTTGATTCAGTTCTCTATATATTTTAGATATAAGGCCTTTATCATAAACACAGGGGAGAAAAATTGTTTCCCATCTTTCTACTTTCCTTCTAATTTTGTTTGCATTGATTTTGTTTGTGCAAAACCTTTTTTTTTAATTTAATGTAGTCAAAATGATCCAATTTGGATTCTATAATGTTTTCAATTGGATCTTTGGTCATAAATTCTTTCCCTCTCCAAAGATCTGACAATAAACTATTCCTTCCTTTTCTAATCTGCCTCTGGTATCACCTTTTATGTCTGCATCATGAACCCATTTTGACTTTACTTTGGTGTATGGTGTAAGATGTTGGTCTATGCCTAGTTTCTTCCATCCTATTTTCCAGGTTTCCCAGCAGCTTTTGTCAAACACTGAGTTCTTATCCCAGAATCTGGAGTCTTACGGTTTATCAAACAAGAGATTGCTATTATTCATTTACTTCTCTGTTTTCTGTGCCTAAACTATTACACTGATCCTCTATTTCTGTTCACCTCTATTTTGTAGCCAGTACCAAATAGTTTTGATGGTTGCTGCTTTATATTATAATTTTAGATCTGGTACTACTAGGTCACTTTCCTTTGCATTTTTTTTCATTAATTCCCTTGATATACTTGATCTTTCATTCTTCTAGATTATTATTATTATTTTTTTTAATTTTCAGTGCAACAAACATTTATTTTATTTTATTCTCAGTTATATGTAAGGGTAGTTTTCAACATTAATTTTTATAAGATTTAGAGTTCCAAATTTTTCTCCCTCCCTCCCTTTCCTCCCCCTTCCACAAGACATCAACCAATCTGATATAGGTTATATATGTACAATCCACAAGCACTTTTTTTTTCAGTTATTTCTATAGGGGTGGATAGTATGCTTCATCATTTGTCCCTTGGGATTGTCTTGGCTCATTGTATTGCTGAGAGTAGTTAAGTCATTCACTATTGCTCACTGAAAAATATTGCTGTCACTATGCACAATGTACTCCCAGTTCTGCTTAATTCACAATACATCAGTTCATATGAGTCTTTCCAGGTTTTTCTGGTATCATCTTGTCTGTCATTTCCTATAGCACAATACTATTCCACTACAATCATATACCACAGCTTCTTCAGTCATTCCTCAAATGACAGACATTCCTTTGGTTCCCAATTCTTAGACACCACAAAGAGTTGCTATAAATATTTTTATATAATTTTCCTCTTTTGTCTTTTTCATGATTACTATTAACTGTTTCTCTCCATCCTATTCCCTTAATGATGATATTTACTCTATTATCTATCTTCTTTCATTCTATCCCTCTTCAAAAGAGATTTGCTTCTTTCTGTCCCCTCCCCCAATCTGCCCTCCCTTCTTTTTCTCTGATGTTTTTATCCCCTTCCCCTCTATTTTCCTGCAGGGTTAGATAGAGTATTCCACCTAATTGAGTGTTTAGGTTTGCCCTTCTTGAGCGAATGCTGATGAGATTGAGGTCTTTGAGCCAATTCTGATGAGCATTAGGCTCATTTACTGCCCAGATTAAATAGATTACTCCACCCAATTGTGTGTGTGTGTTCATCCCTCCTTGAGGCAACTTTGATGAGATTAAAGTCTTTGAGCCTATTCTGATGAGTGTAAAATTCATTTACTGCCCTGCTCCTCCCCCATCTCTTCCCCTACTTCTTAAGCCATTTCCTGTTTCTTTCATGTGGGATTTTACCCCATGCTATCTCTGACCTTCCCCTTCCCCCAGTGCATTCTCCTCACCCTTCAATTTAACCCTAAAAATGTCATCATGGGGCAGCTAGATGACACGGTGGACAAAGCATCCATTGTGGACCCAGGGGGATCCCAGCCAAAACTCAGTCTCAGACAGAAGACAGTCACCCACTGCACAACCCCAGGCATGTCCCCCAAATCCAATTTCTCATGGTTCTCTAGGGTCTTGTATTTGAAAGTCAAATTTGCCTTTCAGTTCAGGTCTTTTCATCACAAATAACTGAAAGTCCTCTTTGTCATTGAAGTCCCATTTTTTTTCCTCTAAAAGATTATAATTAGTTTTGCTGGGTAGGTGATTATTGGTTGTAATCCTAATTCCTTTGCCCTCTGGAATATCATATGCCATGCCCTACAGTCCTTTAATGTAGAAGCTGCTAGATCTTGTGCTATACTTATTGGGGCTCAATAGTACTTTAATTCTTTCTTTTTGGCAGCTTGCAATATTTTCTCCTTGATCTGAGAGCTCTGGAATTTGGCCATAATATTCCTAGGAGTTTTCCTTTTGGCATCTCTTTCAGGAGGTGATCAGTGGATTCTTTCAATTTCTATTTTATCTTTTGCTTCTATAATATCAGGGCAATTTTCCCTAAGAATATCTTGGAAGATGATGTCTAAGTTCTTTCCTTGATAATGGTTTTTAGATAAACCAATAATTTTCAAATTATCTCTCCTGGACCCATTTTCCAGGTTAGCAGTTTTTCCCAGAAGATATTTCACATTGTGAGTCTCTATGGCCTGAGACCAATTCATATTTTTCTTGGAAGTCTTAGATATACAGACCCTGACATTGACATCTTCCTCTGAGGGTGTACCTCGATCTTCCTTTTCACTGAAGAAACTTTCTATGGTCCTCACCTTTCTCTGTCTGGTCATCTTGCCTTTCTTTTCCTTGACTTTTAGCTCCTTAAAGTGGGGCACTGTTTCCAGGCTGCACTATCCAAAGCTTGAGAAGGTCCCAGATGGAATGATTTAAGGAGGAGCAGGTTCTTCACTTGCCTGGCCTGTTCCCTGGTCCATAGATAACCTGAAACCAACTTGGTAATCAACCAGCTTTGTGTGTTATGGTTGTCAACTCCCACAAGCTTGTGCTCCTCCCCCATCTGGGTCACCAGTACTCAAGCCTACCTCCTGGTTCCTAGTAGGGGTAAAAAGCCCAAGTTCTGTCTCAGTACCAGCATAGACCCCTGTAATCTCCCCCCTGCCAAGGGCTTAGCCTTCTCACCAAACTGTGAACTTAGTTCCAGATGACACTGGCACTGCAGTTGATTCAGAGGCTCTGGGGAGGTGGGGGGGGCGGGTCTCTTTCTCTGGCAAGGCCTTTCTGGGACTGGATCTGTGTCAGGGTGACTGTGGGGTTGGGCTCCACTCCAGTCTCAGCACAGCAGCTCCCTCCTTCCTGACCTTCCAAGCTGTCCTTGGTGAGAAGATGATTTCTGCACATCCTTCTGTGAGTTTTGTTGTTCTAGGAATTGTCCTATGGTGTTATTTGGATGGTTTTTGGAGCGATCATGTCATGAATTTGAGAGCTCACTGCCTTTCCTCCACTATCTTGGCTCCACCCTGGAAGTTCCCACATTAATTTTTAAATCATTTTTTCTAACTCTATGAAATGAATTTTTGGTAATTTTATTGGTATGGCACTGAATATATAAATTAATTTATGCAGAATTGTCATTTTTATTATAATAGCATGGACTACCCATGTGAAATTTCCATTTGTTTAGATCTGATTTTATTTGTGTGAAAAACGTTTTGTAATTGTGTTCATATAGTTCCTGGGTTTGCCATGGCAGTAGACTACCAAATATTTTATATTAATTACAGTTATTTTAAACGTAATTTCTCTTTCTATCTCTGGCTGCTGCACTTTGTTGGTCATATATAGAAATACTGATGATTTGTATGTATTTATTTTATATCCTGCAACTTTGCTAATTGTTTCAAGTCATTTTTTACTTTTTTTTTTTTTTTAGGATTCTTTAAGTATATCACCAAGTATATCATTATATCATCTGCAAAGAGTAATAGGTTCGTTTCTTCTTTGCCTATTCTAATTCCTTCAATTTTTTCCCTTATTGCTAAGGATAATATTTCTAGTACAATATTCAATAATACTGGTGATAATGGACATCCTTACTTCATTCCTGATCTTATTGGAAATGCTTCTAACATCCCCATTACACATAATACTTGCTGATGTTGTAAGATAGATATTGTTTATCACCTTAAGGAAAGCTCCATGTATTCCTATGCTCTCTAGTGTTTTTAATAGGAATAGAGGAGGAGAGGAGAGGAGAGAAGAGAAGAGGAGAGGAGAAGATTTGGTTATTTTAGAGACAAGTCTTGCATACATAACCACTGACTATTGCAGTCAGAGTAAGATGGCTTATCATCTTTGCTCCCTCCCCCCCCCCCTCTCTCTCTCTCTCACTCTCACACACACACACACACACACACACACATTATGTCCTAGACCCAACCTGGAAGACCACTGTGTTGTCTGTGAAGCAAGATTTCTTCTTATGGGAAGGTGAGCGTGATCCTTTTAAGATGGTATGATTAATTAGAACTTTTACTGTTCTTTAGTTCCAAGCCTTACTCCTTCCTACTCAAGAGAGAAAATGTAGAACCAGAGAAAAAAATTGGATTTGGAGTCAGAATATGTGATTTTGATCCTAGTCATGCTCCTTAAGAACTCTGTGGCTTGGTACCTAATTCACTTCCCTCTCTCAGCTCCCTCTGAAACGAGTGGGGCTGCACTTCCAGATTTTGAAGGTTCCATCTATCTTTCACATTCTGTGAAGGAAGACTGTGTTTCTGGATTTCCTTTTAGAATGGAAGGTGCTCATACTTATTACTGCTATATTTGATGTGAAGACCTCAAAAACATTTTGAGGGATTTCACATCAGAGTATTCTAGGAAAAGTATTTTCTTAAAAGAAAGAGGGGAAATCGGGGAAACATTGAAGGAGCAAACCATTACTTACAAAGATGCATATAAATATCTCTTTCTAAAAAACAAAGCCTTATGTGAAGTTCTACAAAAAAGATGTGATGGGCCCTTTGCTCTATTTTTTTTACTATTTCCCTTCAATTTCCTGCTGCTGTTTTTTTTCTTTTCTTTTTCTCTAGTCTCCACTGTTGTTGAACCCTACAATACATGATACAGACTTTAAGGCAAACACTAGTCCCGCTATCTGGCCAATGCAATGGGATAAATAAGAGGAAGAAGGAAAAATCCCAATGTGTACTATATTTAGTTTGAGCTGAAATCCTCCTCTCTCTCTATCTCATTCGTCTGTTCAAGCCCTTTGTTCAGTGCCACAAAGAATAAAGGTCTACATTCTCACAAAATTCATTTGTTCTTTTCAAGAACATATCTACTTCATGGTATTGCTATCAAAATACCTTTTCATCCCATCAGAAAATTTTGTTCCCCTCAATTGCAAGTTTCAGGAAACTCACGTAAACCATTTGCTAGATCTTCTGCTACATTCAGGTCAAATTTTCATGTCACTCCTATAGTACTAGGAGACAAACTCTTCACCAAGGATGATAGATTTATATCTCAAAAGAAAAATCCTTATGTTATAGTTGAGGAAACTGAGGCACATAGTATTTCAGTGGCATGTCATGAGTTAAAGAGCTAGGAAGATTCAGAGTCAGGATTGTTATTCAGGTCTTCAAGATTCCAAATCCAAGACTCCATTTACTACACTATTTTAATATGTATCAAAATAATTCAAAGGATACATGATCTTGTATGGCTACTCCTTTCATTGGTGCAGATAGCAACCCATCCATACCTTTTCACTCCCTGTACCAAAGTATACAAATTTTAATAACATTATTTAAAAAAAATAGAAATAAGATTATAATTGTGTCCTTTGCTGAGGTCCTCTGTATCTCTTAAATAGAAGACTTAAACAACATAGGAAAAGCATACTAATATCTGGAAGTTAGTCAGATCTACTGATATAGTTATTTTGGAGACAAGTCTTACATAGATAACTACTGGTTGTTGCAGCCAGAGTAAGATGGCTAATCATCTTTGGTTATCACACACACAAGAATTATGTACAGGCTCCCACTTGGAAGACCACTATGTTTAATGTGAAGCAAGATCTGTTCTTATGGGAAGAGAGAAAGTCCAGTTTATGGTGAGAAATCCAAGACTGAGAATGTTTTTCTGTTACCCAAATTAAGAAAGATTTTCCTTTTGTTTACCATTGACGAGAATGAAGGGAGTCATTTGTTTTCCAAAATCATCTTCTCTAAAGGTATGCTTATATTAACATTGATGTTTTTGTTTAAACATTCTAAATTTTCTAAATAAAACTTTGACTTTTTTTTGTTTGTTTTTACCATGATTGTGCAACTTCATTTTTTGATTCAAATCATTATAAAATGTTAATTCAGCTGCTTGAAAAAAACGTTTTCCAAAGTTTTTTTCTGACTTAGAAGAAATCTCACAGATCTAAAAGATTTGGCTAAAAGGTAAGAATAGATTGCTTTTTCTTCCAGGAATACAATTCTTATTCATGTCTTCACATAGATATTACAGAGAGAATCCACCCAACATGCTGGTGTTCATCTATGTCAACATTGGTTTTGCTGGAAGTGGGGTCAAAGGTGTAATGGCTACTTGACTAAGAAAGGGCTTTCTTTTCTTGGTTTCCAAAGTTTCTTCCTCTGGTCTACAAATTAAACTGCATTGGATTGGTGGGAACCTTGTTCCATGTCAGGGGGATCTCAGTGGATCCATCTCCTGGAAAATTCACCTAATTAGTTGAGTTTTACAGCTGTTTCTATGCTTTGTAGTAAATTGGACTTATTCAGTTACTGCCTCCAGATTGGCATTTAAGGCTAAAGTCTTAAAGCTATGACCTGTGTTGCTTCCCTCTTCAGTTAACTCCAGTGGCTCCTTATTATCTGCCAGACTAAATAGAAAATCATCTGTTTGGCTTTTGAAGTCTTTTCCAACTTTACTATCTTTTTAGTCTTCTGACACCTTACCCCACACACATATTCTGTAATCCAGTAACACTGGTTTCACCTTGCGTTCCTTCATTTTAACTCCTGCCTGTGCACTTTTTGTAAGAAGACATTCTTAGTTCTCTTTAATATTAGTATCTTCCATTTGAGAGAGTGTTCCTGTCTCTCCCATTACTCCATATGGTTCTTGAGAGCAGAGATTTTTTTTTTTTGCCTTTCCCTGTAATCCCAAGATTTGGCACAGCACCTGGCATATAGGAGATGATTGGAAAATGTCTGATGATGACAACAATACAAATACTACCATATCCTTTTCCTAATCATGGTAGGGAACAACTCACATTTCTCTCAACAAGGATATTATTGAACGGTTGGGTTTTGTTTTTGTTTTTGTTTTTTTCAGTGCAAAACCAACACATCACCATCACTGTGGGCATCTCAAAGGATTCTTCCTTCTGGGAGTTTTGGGCCTCTGACTTTTTTGGTGGAACTCACATGACTGACAGTTTCTCCATCTTGGCTCACTTCTCTGCTGATCACCAATGACCATAATACTGAAAACTCCTTAAGAGTTTATTTTTTTCTTTATATCCCCATTACTTATCACAATGTCTGTGTATAGTATATGCTTAATAATTGCCTCCTGACTTGACTTCTCCTTTGTACATATAGTACATGATAGCTCACATTTATAATGTATTTTAAGATTTACAAAATATTTCCCCACTAGAAACATAACCAACATTCTGTGACAGTACAAGTCTTATTTTCCTTCTTTTATGGATAAGAAAAATAGGGTTTGGAGAGGGACAGGGATTACCTGACTTGTCAAAGTGATATAGGTAGAAAATAGGAAAACCATCCTTGAAACCTAGGTCATGTGACTCCAGTTCTTCCCCCCTTTTTCCATCATGCCACTATAAACCATCATATAAGAGGACAGCAATAGTATGAAACAGACCATTATCAAATTTTCCATTTCTAAAAACTACACCCTTACATAGTACATTAATGCTAGCAGTCTGGTGGACTTTGTGCAATATCTTTCTCAAAGGTGTAGTGGAGGCCTCATTCAGGGGACAAAAACATTCAAAATACCTTTTTATCTCCAATTCCAACTACTGTGATCCACAAGGCCCCAGCTACTCTTGTGGAAATATGCCCACTACTGGGGAGAAAAATAATGAGAGAAAATCACTACCTTATTTTTGCCACTTAGGCTCCATTTTTTGAACTTTGGCAACCTACCCCCTGTTAATTAATTTGTTATGAAGGTATATTTATCAAAGTCATCTATTTCCTTTTACCCTCCTACCATCTGTTTTCCTGCTCTGTGTTTCCCCTCCTGCTGCCTCTTTCCTTTATACCCCTCCTGGCAGAGATAAGCAGATGTAAAAACATCCACAATCTATTTTTCATCTTTGTAGTTGTCCCATCCCTGCAGGCATGAGGGGAGCCGACTTGCTGCTACTGATGCTGCTGCCCTGCAATAATTCCAACCTGCCATCCACTTCACCTCCAGCAAGGAAGGGCCTCCTGTCAGGTCAAGAGTGGAAAGAGATCAGTCCTCATAGCAGTCCATAAGGATCAATTAGGCTGGGAAGATCAGTGTCAATGGCTTAAATGAACAGAATAACTGTGCTCTGAGCTACTTTTACCTCCCTTTGTCCGATGTATTGATAAAACCCAAGCTGTAACAGTACTGAATCGGTCCACTGGACAGATTTTTTAAAAATCCCCTATTCATTTCCTTTCCCAATAACTCTCTCCTCTCTCTCTCTCTCTCTCTCTCTCTCTCTCACCAATTCTTTCTCTTGCTTTGTCACTTTCTTTCACACATGTATACACACATACACACACATATGCACTGCACCATGCACACACATGTATATACTGACACGCACAAATGCTTATATGTACATGTGCACTGTACACACACATTCAGACAAAAACCTGGCACTTGAATGAGGAAGCCACAGGTTCAAGTGCTGTCTCTGACAGCAACTACTTGTGGATGTTAACCTCTCAATTCCTTAGATAACTATAAAATATTGTAAATCACTATGATTCACTGATATGCACCAGTGAATGAGATCACCAGTTAGAGAACAATCTTTTATTAGGTGCTCAATATGTGCTAGGCCCTAAATTTACTATGTGAATGAATATGTGAAGGGAGAATGTGATAACATGACTACACACTGGGTACCTTGAAAATAATACTATAAATGATCATAATTTTATAGACTTTGCATAGGAAGAGAAAGAAAAAGAAAAGAGAGAAAAAAAGGGGAGGGTAGAAAAAAATGGAGAAAAAGAGAAAACAAGACTCTTTTTAAGATTTACAAAGCACTTTCCTGCCCCCACCCTCACAACCACTATAACCTGTAATCTCCAAGGAGTTGTACCATATCGCTATATTATTCCACATCGAAATGGATAAGAATGCATGTTCTACAGTTACCTACCTACTCTAACTACTATACAGGAACCAAAATGGAATGATTGCTCATCATTGTAATATAGTAAATTAGGCTAAAGAAAAAGAAATGTGACAATTTTTATTATTTTTCATTCCCAACAGAGGGGCTGCTATGTGCAGGCACCTGGGTGGTATTTCTTCTGAAGCTTAACAATGGCGCTATCCCAGAGCCTATCATTCCATCTCTGGGATTAAAGCATCAAATTCCACAAGCAATCCTGTCTTTCAACTTGCCCACACTTGAATTCTGCTCAATAAATCCCTATCTCAGATTCTGTCCACATTCACCAGAAGGCAGATGATTACTATCCTGTGTTATTATATGTCTCCATCTTCTGCCAAGTCAAATGAATGAGAAAAATTCCGATTCTTTTCTGTCCTATTGTTTCAATTGGTCTGGGTACAGATTCAAAAAGACAGAACATCAATTTCTGCATTGTCAAAAGATATCTTTCCCTCCAGAACATAACAATGTCTTCCCCTCTTTTTAAGCAAAAGCTTGCAAGCAAAATAATACTGAAAAAAAAATCTGTATGATCTTTAAGTTTAGGTGCATTTTCACAGGCTCCCTGCCTCTTAATATTTGACTTTTCTCTCTTGGCCCTTAATTTCCAAATTTATAGTATTTTGTTTTCTCCCACTGTTACTTCAATCACTTTAGTGAGCTAAGGAAACCAATTCTTAAAATACTTAATCATGTCCAGTATTACTTAAATTTTCAACATTATTAGCTGTACCTATGAAATATAAACCATACAAATATTTGTTTTTCAAAAACAAAAAATAATGGCAGAATATATGTTGAACAGTATGAACCAGTGTTTCCCACCTCATTCACTACACTAGGTTCTCCCCTCATCAAAGGCAAGGGAGACTGGTCCAGCATGATAACACTGAAGCTATTAATGTAGCTTTCCAGTGACTTAAAGACAAATGATAGGGTGGAGCCAAGATGGCAGAGGAAAAGCAGTGACTCACCTGAGCTATCCCCCCAAACCCCTCCAAATACTTTTAAATAATACCATAAGATAATTCCTGGAATAACAGAACCCACAAAAGGATAGGGTGAAATAATGTTCCAGGCAAAGACAACTTGGAATGTTGGCAGGAAAGGTGGGTTATAATGGGGTGAGAGTGGAGCACAATCCAACTCAAGCCATGCCAGCATAGACACAGTCCCAGCAAACAAGGAGAATACCATGGGAGTCAGTGAAGTAGCAGGGTCAGCTACTGCTTTTGGATTTCTCAGACCCCATACAGTAAGGGAGTTGATCAACTGGGCATAAGAGTGATTATAGGGGGGGCAGCTAGGTGGCACAGTGGATAGAGCACCGGCCCTGGAGTCAGGAGTACCTGAGTTCAAATCCGGCCTCAGACACTTAATACTTACTACCTGTGTGACCCTGGGCAAGTCACATAACCCCAATTGCCTCACTAAAAAAGAAAAAAAAATTTTAAAAAAGAGTGATTATAGGGGTCTCTTTAATAGCACTGAGGACAGGACTCTGTTGCTTATCCATACTCAGATCCAGGTGGCAGTCCTGTAGGGAATCTCAGGGCAAGGAGGAGCACTAGTACACCAGAGCTTGTGGCCACAGTGGATCAGGGACCTTTGTCACAGTTCCAGGGAAGAGCAGACAACAGGCCAGGAGAGTAGTAAACACACCTTTGGAAAAATTGAAAACTTACAGCTACCTAGAAGTATCTCTGAAAACAGTTGCACAAAGCCCCTGACGTTTGGGACAGGGTTCACTCCACCCTGGAAGGAGAGAGACACTTTAACAAAGATTAAAAGTCAAGAAATAGGCTGACAAAATTAGCAAACAACAGAAAAAATCCTGACCATAGAAAATGAGTATGGTGACAAGGAAGATCAAAAAACACACTAAGAAGAGAGTCAAAGCTAAAGCTCCTACATCCAAAGTCTCCAAGAAAAATGTGAAAGGATCTATAGCTATAGAAGGGCACAAAAATTATGAAAAGCAAGGTAGAGAGACAGAGGAAAATTGGGAAGAAAAATGATAGTGATAAAGGAAGTCATGAAAAAAGAGTCAACAGCTTGGTAAAAGAGTGACAGAAAATACAAAAGAAAATAACACATTTGAAATAGATTAGGGGGCAGCTAGGTGGTGCAGTGGATAAGCACTGGCCCTGGATTTAGGAGGACCTGAGTTCAAATTTGGCCTCAGACACTTGACACTTACTAGCTGTGTGACCCTGGGCAAGTCACTTAACCCTCATTGCCCCGGGAAAAAAAACAAAAACAAGACAAAACAAAACAAAAAGAATAACACAAAATTTAGTATCTTATACATGAAAGGATCAGGGGGCTTGGAATATGATGTTCTAGAGGGCAAAGGAACTGGATTACAAATAAGAATTACCTATCCAGCAAAACTGTGTATAATCCTTCAGGGGAGAAAAAAAAATGGGAATTTAATGAAAGAGAGGACTTTCAGGCATTCTTAATGAAAAGACCAGAGCTGAATAGAAAATGTGTCTTTTAAATCTAGGACTAGAGAGAAGCATAGAAAGGTTAATAGAAAAAGGAAATCATAGGTTAGTTAATAAGATTAAATTGTTTATATTCCTACATGGGAAGATGATGCTTGTAACCCAAGAACTTTCTCATTATCAGGGCAGTTGGGAGTATATATAGATGGAGAATACCAGTATGAATTGAATATGAAGGGATGCTATTTTAAAAAGAAAATCAATGGCTGAGAGAGGAATGCAATGGGATAAAGGGAAAGGTAGAGATGGAATGGGGTAAATTATCTAACATAATAGTGTTAAGAAAAAGCTTTTTCAGTATAGGGGAAGATGGGGGAGATGAAGAAGAGTGAGTGAACCTTACTTTGATCAGAATTGACTCAAAGAGAGAAAAATATAAACACTCAATTAGGTATAAAAATCTCTCCTATCCTGCAGGAAAGTAGGAGGGGAAAAGAGGAAGAAAAAGGGGGGGGTAATATAGAAGGGAGGGCAGATTTGGGGGAGGGGTAGTCAAAAGAAAATAACTTTTGAGGAGGTTCAGGGTGAAAGAAGAGAGAATAAAATAAATGGACAAATGGGGGTAGGATGGAGGGAAATACATTTAACAATATTAAAAATTTGAATCGTTTCTTTGATAAAAGCCTCATTTCTTAAACATGTAGAGAACAGAGTCAAATTTATTAAAAAAGAGCCATTCCCCAAGTGACAAATGATCAAAAGATATGAATACTTTTCAGATGAAGTAATCAAAGCTATCTATAGCCATATAAAAGTGCTCTCACTCACTATTTATTGGAGAGATAGAATCAAAACAATTCTGGCATACTACCTCATACCTATTATATTGGCTAATAGAACAGAAGAGAAAAATGACAAATATGGAGAGAAGTTGGGGGAAATGAGACATTGATGCACTATTGGTGAAGGTGTAAACTGATTCATCCATTCTATAGAGCAATTTGGAAGCATGTCCAAAGGGCTATAAAACCATGCATCCTCTATAACCAAGTAACACCACTACTAGATCTGCTTGCAAAAAGAGATAAAAAACAAAATGGGATAGGATCTATATGTACAAAAACTATTCATAGAAACTCTTTTATTATGGTAAAGAATTGGAAATTGAGATAATGCCCATCAATTAGGGAGTGGCTGAACAAATTGTGGTATGTGATTATTGTGGAATACTATTTTTCTATAAGAAATGATGAGCAGGATGCTCTCAGAAAAACCTGCAAAGACTTAATTGAGTTGATCAAAGTAAAATGTACTTTGTAAAAGTAAGAGCAATATTGTAAGATGATTACCCATGAATTAGCAGTTTTCAGCAATACAATGATATGAGAGAATTGTAAAGGACTTATAATGTTTGTTTATTTAACTCTTTATTCATCCATCCATCCCTCTATTTACTAACTTATTTATTCATTTTTCCTCATTTATTCATCTATTTATTCATTTATTTGCTCATCTACTTATTTATTTATGTAGTCATACATCCATCCATTAATTTATTTAATTATGTACCTATCTACCTACCTATTTATTTAGTCATTTATTAATAAATTTATGTATTTACTTATTTTTTATTTAACCATTTATTTCTTTATTCGCCCATATAGCCATTTATTTATTTAGCTATTTGTTTGTTTCTTTACTTATTTATTCATCCATTCATTAATTTATTTATTTGATTGCTTATTTGTTTGTTAGAGGTTTTACCCACCTTATATGTAAAAACAAATTGTAGGGGGCAGCTAGGTGGTGCAGTGGATAAAGCACTGGCCCTAGATTCAAAAGGACCTGAGTTCAAGTCTGGCCTTAGACACTTGACAGTTACTAGCTGTGTGACCCTGGGCAAGTCACTTAACCCTCATTGCCCCAGGAAAAAATACAAAAACAAAAACCAAAAACCAAATTGTAACTTCAATTTTTAAAACTTTGTGTTCGAAAATCTCATCCTTCCTGTCATTCCCCCCCTTAAGAACTCGAGAAATTCAGTATAAGTTATACATGTGCAGTCATGCAAAACATAGTAGACAAAAAAATCTTTAGAAACAGAACTAACAACAACAACAAAATATACTTCCACCTGTGTTCAGGTACCATCAATTTTTTCTCTATAGATGGATTGCATTTTTCAGAAGTCCTCCAGAGTTGTCTTGGATAATTGCATTGCTGAAAAAAACTAAGTTAATTGTAGCAGATCATCTTACAATACTAATGTTATTTTATGTCTAATACATTTCATTTTGCAGCAGCTCATGTAAGTCTTTCCAGGTTTTTCTGATAGAATCCTGTTCATCTTTTTTTTTAATAGTAAACTACATTTCTATAATACCTTAAAGGGAGATTCCTAAAGGACTTATGATGAAAAAACTATGCAGCCCCAGAAAAAGAAGTGATTGTGTCTGAATACAGACTGAAGCTTATTTACCTTTATTTTTCTTGTGGGTTTTTGTCTATTTTTTTTTCTCACAACATGACTAATATGGAAATGTTATACATGACTACACATATAACATATCAAATTGTTTACCTTCTCAAAGAGGGGAGGAGAGAATTTCTAACTCAGAGCTTTTAAAAGTTATGTTAAAAAACTTACATGCAATTGGGGGAAAATTAAATACTAAAAAAATTTTTTAAAAATTAAAAGATATTAAAGAGGTCAACTCCTGAGTCAATGGCCCTCGGACTTGGTGAATGCCCCACTATTATGCAAAGCCTCATAACCTGATGACTGTGATTTTTAAAATCTAATGTGGGTCCTAACCTGCCCCCCCCCCAGTTTTTTTGGAGGGAAACTGGCTAAAATTTACTGATAAATTCAGCAAGAGTTTAGATTTTTTGAGTATTTATTAAAGTGTATTAGAAGATAGTGAAGAGAGATTGGCTGCTTTTGTATGGAGACAAGAACAAGTGCTTGCACCAGGACCAGTGCTATTTCCTTGTTCATCTCTGCTATGTTGTGGCAATTAAACTTCCTTTTGTCAAATCTTAGATCTACAAGTATTTCATTTTGCTCCAGTCTTTTGCCTAAATAAGCAGACTGCCCTGAGTCAGGCCTACCTTAAAAGAATATTCTTTAAAAAACAGTAAAATAAAAAGATGACTTAGAGACCTTCTTTATATTTCCACTTTAGTCATTGGAATAGACACAATAGAAACCAAGTCCAATTTTACACATTCTTCAATGGCCCAGCTCAAATGTCACTTCTTCCATGAAGCTTTTCCTGACCTGTCCAACAGAAAGTGATGTCTGAACACATAGTACTCATTTAAGCACCTACAGGATGCTATATGCTGCTATGGAGAGTAAATGAGATAAAGCTTGTTAATATTTTCTTTTAATCCAGAAGCCCTATACAAAAGTTACTTAACATGCTCTACCTTATATTCTATGTGTGTGCCCATATTTTCCTTACTGTATGATATGTGTCTTTTCCATTGTCTTCCCTAAAGACTACCAAAGTATAGAAGATATATAGACTTATATCAAGGCCTATCTCTGATAATTAGAAGCTACATTGTCCGGAGTATTATTTAACTCAACCCTAAGAAGATCTCTTTCCTCTTTCTAAAATGCTTGTATTTCCTATATTTAAAGAAGGGGTTCTTAACTTGGGGACCACAGAAATCCATAATGTCTATTGATAGATTTCAAAGGGCCTGTGAACTTGAATAATTCTCCCTCAGCATCCCCTCTGAGATTACCTTTCATTTCTACTGTAAGCAATTTGAATGTGTGTGTGTGTGGGGGGGCATTTGCAAGTTATTTGAACTCTTTGAGGGCAGGGACAGTGTTTCTGTCTTTCTTTGTAAGTGCTTGATAAATTCTTATTGACTGAATTAATGAAAAAAATGCACCTTTAGAATATTAGCCTTTAACTGAAATTTATCATTTTATCCTATTATTTAAAATTATTATTCTCAGAAGAGATTCAAAGGTTTCACTGAATGGCCAAAGGGGTCTATAACACACACACACACACACACACACACACACACACAAAAGGTTAGAAACTGTGACCCTAGAGAGTGATATAATAAAACTCTTTCATCGATATTAATGTATGTGTGAGGCATCATCATTATTATCATTATATGAGATGAGAGTTAAGTAACTGGTTAGTGGCTGACTAGCTGAATGAAAACAAAAACACTTATTTAGTCAAACTCACTGAGAATATGAAAGTCCTTATTGAGGGTTGTATTAGGAAAAATGTCTAACTACAATTTATTTTAAAGAAACATAGTTTTATTTGTTTCAATGGAGAAGAATATTACAAATCAACAATGCTTCTCAACATAAAAGACAACTCACTCTAGGATATAGGTTAAACATTCTCTTTGACATCTTAAGTATTATGTTCATTTATTAACAAATCATTTTTTCCTAGCCAATATTAAAGCAAAGTGCAACCTAATTTTTTGGTCAAATGAGTCCAAATTTCAAATTAGTAGGGCCTAAATTAATTTGTTTCTTAAACAATGAAGAGTTTGTGTCATTTATTTCCTCTTTGTTATCTTAGTACATTTCTACTTTACTATCACCTATATTCTAAATGTTTGCTAAGATTTGCTAAGACAACTGGTACGTGCACCTAGAAGTTTCAGAAATTAAATCTCTCATTTATTTAAGAGCATAGAAAATAAATCAGATCTGGTTTCATTTACATTTGATCAATGTGAGAATGCCTGTTGGAAGGGTGGCAGATCCTTCAAGGAAGAGAGCCTCAGTCAAAAGGAAATGAAGGGCCTGTTTAATAGCCCAGAATAAAAGTACCAATGAGACAAAAGTTCAAGAATATGAAGAGAATTTTTAAAAAGTGAAAGAAGGTGTACTAGCGGAAACAGATCTCAAATAATATATCATCAAAACTGTGAGAATTGGAATGACACCCCCTGCTGGAAAAGATATTGCAGGGAAGCTCTGCCATGAGGAGAAAGCATGTGACTTTACCGCCTGTTAGTTGTATCTGCTGTCTGTGGGTAGTTGTCAATCAGTGCTACCAACCAATTAGCTTGGAGCTGTGTTGTGTGGACTTCTGTTTCACAGGAGGCTTCTGGAAGAAGGAGGGAGAAGCGAGGTATTTTGAGTTCCTGACCACAGCTTGGGGGGGTCAGATGCTGGGTTCTATTAGATAGTTAGAGGAAGTTTGCCTTTTATCTCTCTCTCTCTTCCCTCACCTACTTATGATACACTTTAATAAATACTTAAAAGTCTAAACTCTTGCTAAAGCTTCTAATTTAAGGCAGCCAATCATTAGATTTTAGACATCATAGCTAGAATTTTAGGTCCTTACAAAACAAACTAGTATGGCTAAGAAATAAAATGGTGGATCAATGGAATAGATTAGTTATACAATACACAGTAGCAAGTGAACATAGTAATCTAATTTTGAAAAATCCAAAGATTCAAGCTTTTGGGATAAGAACCCAAATTTTTACAAAAATTATTGGGAAAACTGGAAAACATTTTTTTATATTGAATAGAATTTTATTTTCCAAAATGTATGTAAAAAAAAATTAACATCAATTTTTAAAAACCTTTGTCTTCCAACTTCTCTTACCCTCTCCATTCACATCCTCCACCCACAAGAACTCAAGCAATTCAAAATAAGCTATGCATGAGTAGTCATGGATAAATCCCCATATTACCTAGTTGTGAGAGAAAACAGTCAAAGAACCCAAAACTTCAGATTAAGGAATTGTTAAAGAGGAAATGAAAAATAATTTAATGTGTTTCCACCTGTTTTCAGATACTATAAGTTCTTTCTCTGCAGATGGGTTGCAATCTTCATAAGTCTTTCAGGGTTATATTGGATCATTGCCTTGCTGAAAATAACCACATACTTCCAAGCAGATCATCCCCCACTATTGCTGTTATTTTGTTTACAGTATATTTCACTCTGCTTCAGTTCATGTAGGTCTTTCCAGGTTTTTCTGATAGTATCCTGTTCATCATAACCTGTATATAGTACCTTAAGCTTGACAGAATTTTCTTCATAAAAGCCCAGCAAAATAGGTACCATTCGTTTTGTCATTATAATCAATCATCATAACTATTTCCCTCCATCCCACTCCCTTCCCATTACATTTACTCTATCTTCTTTTTACCTATTCCTCCTCAGAGGTGTTTTACTTCTGACTATCCTCTTCCTCGCTCTGCACTCCCTTTTTTCACCCTTCCTTCTTTATCCTCTTCCCCTCCTATTTTCCTGCAAGGTTAAATAGATTGCTCCTCCCAATTGGGTATGAAAGCTATTCCCTCCATGAGCCTACTCCAATGAGATCAGGGTTCCTGAGCTAAATCTGTGTTCAAAATTTTTCTTCCTCCCTCTCTCCCTCCTCACTTGCTACTGTGTATTGTATAACTAATCTATTCCATTGATCCACCATTTTATTTCTTAGCCATACTAGTTTGTTTTGTAAGGACCTAAAATTCTAGCTATGATGTCTAAAATCTAATGATTGGCTGCCTTAAATTAGAAGCTTTAGCAAGAGTTTAGACTTAAGTATTTATTAAAGTGTATCAAGCAATTCAATATGTCATACTGGTGTAGTAATGCAGATCATCTTCATCGTCCTTTAAAGTGTTTTGCTTTTATATTATCTACCATTTCTTTAAATGGAATTTCTCTTTCTATCTCTTGCTGATGGGCTTTGTTGGTCATGTATAGAAATGCTGATGGTTTATGTGGATTTATTTTATATCCTGCTACTTTGCTAAAGTTGTTAATTGTTTCAAGTAATTTTTGAGTTGATTCTCTAGGATTCTTTAAGTATACCATCATATCATCTGCAAAGAGTGATAGTTTTGTTTCCTCCTTGCCTATTCTAATTCCTTTCATTACTTTCTCTTCTCTGATTGCTAAAGCTAACATTTCTAGGACAATATTAAATAATAGGGGTGATAATGGACATCCCTGTTTCACCCCTGATCTTATTGGGAAGGCCTCTAATTTATCTCCATTGCATATAATACTTGCTGATGGCTTTAGGTAGATACTGTTTATTATTTTAAGGAAAGCTCCACCTATTCCTAAACTCTCCTGGGTTTTTATTAGGAATGGGTGTTGTATTTTGTCAAAAGCTTTCTCTGCATCTATTGAGATAATCATATGATTTTGGGTGGTTTTCTTATTGATGTGGTTGATTATGTTAATAGTTTTCCTAATGTTGAACCAGCCCTGCATTCCTGGTATAAATCCCACCTGGTCATAGTGTATTATCCTGGTGATCACTTGCTGTATTCTCCTTGCTAATATCTTATTTAAGATTTTAGCATCAATATTCATTAGGGAAATTGGTCTATAATTTTCTTTCTCTGTTTTTGCTTTGCCTGGTTTTGGTATCACCACCATATTTGTGTCATAAAACAAATTTGGTAGAACTCCTTCTTCACCTATTTTTCCAAATAATTTGAATAATATTGGAATTAATTGTTCTTTAAATGTTTGGTAAAATTCACCCGTAAACCCATCTGGGCCTGGGGATTTTTTCTTAGGGAGTTCATCAATGGCTTGTTCAATTTCTTTTTCTAATATGGGTTTATTTAAGGATTTTATTTCTTCTTCAGTTAACCTGGGCAGTTTGTGTTTTTGTAAATATTCATCCATTTCATTTAGATTGTCGAATTTATTGGCATACAGTTGGGCAAAATAATTCCTAATTATTTATTTAATTTCCACTTCGTTGGTGGTAACATCGCCTTTTTACTGCTCTCTCCCCCCCAATCTGCCCTTTCTTCCTTCCCTTCCCCCTTTTCTCCCTCCCCCCGCCATGGCAAAAATATATTACTATACCTACTTGAGTATGTATGCTAGTCCTTCTTTGAGTAAATTGTGATGATATTAAGGTTCACTCCCTCCCCAACTCCTTCCCCCTCTTCTTCTCTCTTCCATAAGCTTTCTTCTTCTTTCCTTCAAGTGAACTACTTCTCCCCAGACCATCTCTCCCCTTCTCCCTCCCCCAGTTTATTCCTTTGACACCTCAACCCTATTTTAATGATGTCATCATGGATTAGTTAGGTGGCACAGTGGACAAAGCACCAGCCCTGGACCCAGGAGACCCCAAGCCCAAATCCAGCCCCAGACATAAGATATCCCACCCTGTCTGCCCTACAAAGAACAAAACAGAAATGCTTTACAGATATCATACCTTCATATTCAGTTCAGCTCTGTCTTCTGTGAATTTCTTACTGAGATAGTTCTCATGATTTCAAAGTATCATCTTCCCATGTAGGAATGTAAACAGTTTGATCTTTTAATATCCCTAAATGAAGTCTTTTTCCTATTTACCTTTTTATGTTTCTCCAGGATCTTGTATTTGAAAGTCAAATTTTCTATTCAGTTTATTTCTTTTCATCACAAATGCTTGAAAGACCTCTTTCTCATTGAAATTTCATTTTTGCCTCTGAAAAATTATACTCTGTTTTGCTGGGTAAGTAATTTTTGGCTGAAGTCCCATTTCCTTTGCCCTCTGGAATATCATATTCCATGTCCTTCGGTCCTTTAATGTAGAAGCTGCTAGATCTTGCTTTATCCAGTATTTGAATTCCTTTTTTTCTAGCTGCTTGCAGCATTTTCTCCTTCACCTGGGAGTTCTGGAATTTGGCTATAATATTTCTGGAGCTTTCCCTTTTGGAATCTCTTTCAGGAGGTGATAAGTGGATTCTTTCAATTTCTTTTTTAGCTTCTGCTTCTAGAATATCAGGGCAATTTTCCCTCACAATCTCTTGGAGCATGGTGTCTAAGCTTTTGTTTTGGTCATGGTTTTCAGGTACTCCGATGATTTTCAAATTATCTCTCCTAGATTTATTTTCTAGGTCAGCTCTTTTTTCAAGGAGATGTTTCACATTGACCTCTATTTTTTTATTCATTTGGATTTGCTTTACTGTGTCTTGGTTTCTCATAAGGTCACTAGCTTCCATTTGTTCAATCCCAATTCTTAGGCAGTTATTTTCATCAGACAGTTTTTTAATCTCCTTTTCCATTTGGCTTTTCAAATTGTTGACTTTTTTTCTCATGACTCTAATGAATCACTCTCATATGCCTTTCCATTCTTTCCTCCTTTTCTCTACATCTTTTTTCTATTTCTCCTACTTTCTCTTCAAAGTCCCTTTTGAGAGCTTCCATGGCCTGAGATCAGTTCATATTTTTCTTGGAAGCTTTGGATGTTGGAGCTTTGACCCTGTTATTATCTTCTTCTTCTGAGGTTGTATTGTGGTCTACCTTACTCCCAAAGAAGTTTTGATGGTCTTCTGCTTTCTCTGCCTACTCATCCTGGCTTACTATTTCTTGGCTTTTTACTCCTTCTTTAAGTGTGGCACTGCTTCCAGGACACACTGTTTAAGCTACAGCATGGTGCAGGGGATGGTTGGGCCTCTTCTCAGCTTGCCTGGCCTTGCTTTCATTTGATTTTAAACTCTCCACTGGGAGGTGGGGGTGGGGTGGGGCAGCTTCTTGTCTCCACTCCTGTTCTCAGCTTCAGAGGGTCCCAGGTGTTTTGGGTTGAGGGGGGGCAGGCTTTAATCTCACCTGTCCTGTTCTCAGATCTGGAGATAACCTCAGGCCTACTTTACTAAGCAACCTACCAGCAAAGCTTTCTGTGGTGTTGTTCTCAGCTTCTGATGAGACTGCTCCCCTCCCCAACCTGGGTCTCCTGCCACTCAGGATTTCTTCCTGGTTCCCCACTGGGGTGGGACAGTCAAATCCTTCCCCCCAGTCCACTGATACCCCTGCCCTTACCCCCTTCCCCCTGGGCCAGCCGTTCAGTCTGACCACACCCTCAGTTCCAGAAGACGCTGGTGCTACAGCAGATTCAGAGGCACTGGGGCAAATTCCTCTGGTGGGTGTCTGGTGTGTCAGCCAATTGCAGGGTTAGGCTTTATTCATGGCCCAGCATGGCCCCCTGAAATCTATCTATAGCTGGAGAAAACTCTCATCCTGTATTTTTGTATGTTTTTGTGCCCCAAGGGTTCTTTTATTGCTATTCTTGGGGTGATTGTATCAGGAGTCCTGTGGGTTTAATGTCTTTCCTCTGCCATCTTGGCTCCACCCCCACTGGAAAACATTTTGATAGAATCCAAGTACAGACCAACATCTCACACAGTAAACCAGGATAAGATCAAAATGGGTATAAGATTTAGACATAAAGGGTAAAAACATAAGCAAATTAGGAGATGGAATAGTTTACCTGTTAGATCTATGGAAAAGGGTAGAATTTCTAATTAAACAAGAGATAAGGAGCATTACAGGATATAAAATGAATAATTTTAGATAATGAAATTGAAAAAAAATTGCACAAACAAAACCAATGAAACCTATAAGTTATGTAGACAATTGGGGGTAGGGGGAGGAATAAAGCAAAGGTCTCATTTCTTAAATATATAGAGAAATAAATCAAATTTATAAAACTACATATCATTCTCCAACTAATAAGTTGTCAAAGGATATGAAAAGATAATTTTCAGAGGAAATAAAATCTATTTTTTTGTTCAATCATTTCAGTGGTATATGACTCTTTGTGATCCCATTTTGAGGTTTTCTTGGCAAAGCTGCTGGAGTGGTTGTCATTACCTTCTCCTGCTCATTTTACAGAATAAGAAATGGAAGTAAACAGGGTTACATGACTTGGCCAAGGTGATAAAGTTACTGTCTGGCCTCAGATTTGAATTCAGGCCTTCCTGACTCCAGGCCCAGCACTGTATTCACTGCAGTGCCTGGTGACCCCCGTCCCCCCACTCTATCCCTTACACCCCCCAAAAAAAAACCCAAACTACCTATGCGCATATGAAAAAAATAGGTCATACTAAAAAATATAGATAGAATGCTAGACCTGGAGTCAAGAAGACTCATTTGTAAAATAAGCAAGAGAAGGAAATGACAAACCACTCTGCTGAATATGATTGAACAACAAAGTGTTGGTCTCCTTTCCATTTATAACTTCCTTTCCCAAGATATCCAGTACATAATTGCTAGATTAATATTACTGCATCACAACTCTCATCACATGACTTCTTTATTTAGAAATCTTTTAGGGGAGTTGCTGGGTGGTACAGTGGATAGAACTCTGGGCCTGGAGTCAGAAAGATCTGAATTCAAATCCAAACTCAGACATTTATTAGATGTTTATTACCCTTGCCAAGTCACTTCACCTCTTCTACCTTAATCCACTAGAGAAAGAAATGGAAAAACACTACAATATTTTTTTTCCAAGAAAATCCCATGGACAGATTACAACCAAAAATCACCTACCAAGAAAAACTGATCATAATCTTTCAGGGGGAAAAATGGGACTTCAGTAAAAAAAGAGGACTTTCTGGCATTCATAATAAAAAGACCTGAATTGAATAAAAAATTTGACTTTCAAATACAATACCCAAGAGAAGCATAAAAAGTTAAACAGGAAAAAGAAATTATGAGGGATATTAAAAGGTTTACATTCCTACATGAGAAGATGATACTTCTAACTCATAAGAACTGTCTCAATTTTAGGGCAGCTGAAAGTAATAAATTTAGACAGAGGGCACAGGTGGGAATTGATTATGAATGGATAATATCTGTAAAGCATTTATTTTTTACTTATCATTTTTTTTGTGGGGCAATTGGGGAAGGGTGGCATGCTCAGGGTCACACAGCTGAGGAGTGTCTTTTGTCTGAGGCCGGATTTGGGCTGCAGTTCTCCTGGGTCCAGGGTGGGTGCTTCATCTACTGTGTGTCACCTAGCAGCTCCATGATGACATCTTATTTTTATTTTTGGCAATTAGGGTTAAGTGACTTGCCCAGGGTCACACAGCTAGTAAGTGTCAAGTGTCTGAGGCCAGATTTGAACTCAGGTCCTCTTGACTCCAGGGCCAGTGTTCTATCCACTGTGCCACCTAGCTGCCCCATGATGACATCTTTAAAATAGAATTAAGGGGTGAGAGGATTGCACTTTGAGAAAATGAAATGAAGAGTTGGAATGGGGTAAAGTATCTCACATAAAAAATCAAGAAAAAGCTTATGGAGTGGAGGGAAAGTTGGGGGAGGAGAGGGGGATTTAATGAGCCTTACTCTCATCAGAATTGGCTCTGAGAGAATAACATACACACTCAAGTGGGTATAGTAATATATCTTGCTCTGAAGGGAAGTGGGAGGGGAAAGGGTGAAGGAAGGGAGAGCAGATTGGGGGAGGGGCAGTCAGAAGGAAAACAATTTTGCGGAGAGATAGGGTAAAAGAAGATAGAAAAAAGAATAAATATGGGGAGCAAATAGGATGGAGGGAAACACAGTTAGCAATAATAACTGGGGGAAAATTTTGAAGCAGAGGCAAGAGAAATATAACATGATGATGAGGAGGAGGATGATACTTTGCTGAGCTATTGTGAAGAAAATTATTTGTCAAGTATAAGGTACTATATAAATGTTAGCTATTATTGTTGTTGCAATAATCAATCTCATGTGTTTTGTAAAGACATCTCCCTTTAAAGTATTATATAAATGCAGTTTACTATTTAAAAAAAAAAAAGATGAGCAGGATGCTATCAGAGAAACCTGGAAAGACTTACATGAGCTGACACAAAGTGAAATGCACTGTATACAAAATAACAGCAATATTGTAAGATGATCTGCTATGAATAACTTAGCTATTTTCAGGATTGAAATGATCCAAGACAACTCTGAAGGATGTATGAAAAATGGAATCCATCTAAAGAAAAAGAACTGATGGTACTTGAATACAGATAGAAGTATATTTTGTTTTTGTTGTTAGTTCCTTTTTCTAAAGTTTTTTTATCTGCTATGTTCTGTATGGCTGCACATGTATAACATAATAAATTGAGTTTTTAATAAATAAAAATATTTTATTATTTTCCAGTTACATATAAGGATAGTTTTGAACTTTTGTTTTCATAGGACTTTTAGTTCCAAATTTTTCTCCCACCTTCAATTCCCTCCCTCCTCCCCAAGACAGAAAGGAGTCTGATATAGGTTATATATGTACAATCATATTAAACATATTTCTGCATTAGTCATGTTGTGAAAGAAGAATCAGAGACTAAGAGAAAAATTTCAAAAAAGAAGGAAAAACCCAGCCCCAAAGTACAAACAGTTCAATCTGCATTCAGAATCCACAGTTCTTTTTTCTGGATGTTGAGAACATTTTCTATCATGAGCTCTTTGAAACTGTTTTGGATCTTTGCACTGTTGGGAAGAGCCAAGTCTATCACCATTGTTCATCATATAATGTTGCTGTTACTGTGTACAGTGTTCTCCTGGTTCTGCTCCTCTCAGTCAGCATCAGTTCATGTAAGTCCTTCCAGGTTTCTCTGAACTCCTCTTGCTCATTATTTTTTTTTTTCTTTCTTTCTTTCTTTCTTTCTTTCTTTCTTTCTTTCTTTCTTTCTTTCTTTCTTTCTTTCTTTCTTTCTTTCTTTCTTTCTTTCTTTCTTTCTTTTTCTTCCTTCCTTCCTTCCTTCCTTCCTTCCTTCCTTCCTTCCTTCCTTCCTTCCTTCCTTCCTTCCTTCCTTCCTTCCTTCCTTCCTTCCTTCCTTCCTTCCTTCCTTCCTTTCTTTCTTTCTTTCTTTCTTTCTTTCTTTCTTTCTTTCTTTCTTTCTTTCTTTCAGTGAGGCAGTTGGGTTAAGTGATTTGCCCAGGGTCACACAGCTAGTAAGTGTCAAGTGTCAAGCTGCTCCCTGCTGCTCATCATTTCTTACAGCACAATAATATTCCATTACATTCATATACCACAACTTGTTTAGCCATTCCCCAATCAATGGGTATTCTCTCAATGTCCAATTCTTTGCCACTACAAAGAGAGTGGCTCTAAATATTTTTGTACATGTGGGTCCTTTTCACTCTTCTATGACCTCTTTGGGATACAGACCTAGCAATGGTACCACTGGGTCAAAAGGTATGCATAGCTTTATAACCCTGTGGGTATAATGCCAAATTGCTCTCCAGAATGGTTGCTTCAGTTCACAGCTCCACCAACAATGCATTAGTGTTTCAATTTTTCCATAGCTTCTCCAACATTTATTATTTTCCTTCTTTGTCATATTACCCAATCTGATAGGTGTCAGGTGGTACCACAGTTGTTTAAATTTTATTTCTCCAATCAATAGTCATTTAGAGCATTTTTTTCATATGGCAATAGATAGCTTTGATTTCTTCATCAGACAACTGCCTGTTCATATCCTTTGACCATTTCTCAATTGGGGAATGACTTGGATTCATATAAATTTGATTAACTTCCCTATATATTTTAGAAATGAGGCCTTTATCAGAAATACTGGCTATAAAAATTGTTTCCCAGCTTTCTGCCTCCCATCTGATTTTGGATGTATTGCTTCTGTTTGTACAAAAACTTTTTTAAATTTAATGTAATCAAAATCATCCATTTTGCATTTAATAATATTCTCTATCTCTTATTTGGTAATAAACTGTTCTCCTTTCCATAAATCTGAGAGGTAAACTATTCCTTCCTCTCCTGATTTTCCTATGGGATCACCATTTATGTCCATATCATGTACCCATTTTGACCTTATTTTAGTATAACATGTAAGATGTTCATTTATGCCTAGTTTCTGACATACTATCTTCCAGTTTTCCCAGAAGTCTTTGTCGAATACTGAGTTGCTATCCCAGAAGCTGGAGTCTTTTGGTTTATCAAACAGTAGATTACTATTGTCATTTACTACTGTGTCTCCTGTGTCTTACTTATTCTATTGATCCACTACTCTATTTCTTAGCCAGGACCAAATAGTTTTGATGACCGCTGTTTTATAGTATAGCTTCAAATTTGATACAGCTAGCCCACCTTCCTGTGCATTTTTTTCATTAGTTCCCTTGATATTCTTGACTTTTTCTTCCAGATGAATTTTGTTACTATTTTTCCTAACTCTATAAAATAATTTTAGGTAGTCTGATTGGTACGGCACTGAATAAGTAAATTAATTTAGGTAGAATTGTCATTTTTATTATATTAGCTCAGCCTATCCACGAGCAATTGATATTTTTTCCAATTATTTAGATCTGATTTTATTTCATGTAAAGTGTTTTATAATTATGTTCATAGAGTTCCTGGGTTTATCTTGGCAAGTAGACTCCCAAATATTTTATATTGTATACCATTACTTTAAATGAAATTTCTCTATCTCTTGCTGCTGAGCTTTGTTGGTCCTGTATAGAAATGCTGATGATTTATGTGGATTTATTTTATATCCTGCAACTTTGCTAAAGTTGTTAATTGGTTCAAGTAGTTTTTTAGTTGATTCTTTAGGATTCTCTAATTATATACCATACATCAAAGTAAAGTCAAAATAAGTTCATGATCTATATATAAAAGGTGATACCATAGGCTAATTAGCAAAGACAGGAATAGTTTACTTGTCAGATCTGTGGAGAGGTACAAATTTGTGACCAAAGATGAGATAGAGAACATTATGAAATAAAAAATGGATCATTGTGATTACATTCAGTTACAAAGGTTTTGCACAAACAAAACCAATGCAAACAAGGTTATAAGCAAAACACAAAGCTGGGAAATAAGTATACATCAAGTGTTTCTGATAAAGGTATCATATCTAAAATATATAGACAACTGAATCAAATTTATGAGAATACAAGTCAGTCCCCAATCGAGAAAGAATCAAAAGTTATGAACAGGCAGTTTTCAGATGAATAAATTAAAGTCATCTATAGCCATCTGAAAAAATATTATCAGATTGGCTAATATAACAAAAAAGGAAAATAATAAATGTTGGAGATGTGGAAAATTATAACACTAATGCACTGCCGGTGCATCTGTAATCTGATCTGACCATTCTAAAAAGCAATTTTGAACATGCCCAAAAGGCTATAAAAGTGTGCATACCTTTTGACCCAAAAATAACACTACTAGGTCTATATATCAAAGAGATCATAAAAAAGGGGGAGGAGGCAGCTAGGTGGTGCAGTGGATAAAGCACTGGCCCTCAATCACAATGACTTGAATTTAAATCTGGCCTCGAACACTTGACACTTAGTAGCTATGTGACCTGGGCAAATCGCTTAACCCTCATTGCCCCACAAAAAAAAAGAAAGAAAAGAAAAGAAAAAGAGAAAAAGGGGAGAAAGGACCCACGTGTACAATGATCTTTATGGCTACTCTTATTGTGGTGGCAAATACTTGGAAATTTAGGGGATGCCCATCAATTGGGGAATGGCTAAACAAGTTGTGGTATATGAATGTAATGGAATACTATTGTGCTGTAAGAAATTATAAGCAAATGGATTTAAGAAAAACCTGAAGTTACATGAGTTGATGCTGAGTGAAATAAGCCTAACTAAGAGAAAGTTATTCACAGTATCAACAACATTGTGTGATGATCAAATGTGATAAGCTTAACTCTTCTCAGCATTACAATGATCCAAGACAATGCCAAAAAGACTAATGATGGAAAATGTTCTCCACATTCAGAAAAATAACTATGGAGTTTGAATGCAGATAGAAGCATACTATTTTCACTTTTGTTCTTTCTTTTATGTTGTTTTGTTGATTATTTTTTCTTGTGTTTTTGTCTTTTTATTCTGATTCTTTTCTTACAACATGACTAATGTGGAAATATGTTTAACATGATTGTAATGTATAACCTATATCAGATAGCTTACTGGCTTCAGGAGGGGCAAGGGAGCGATGGTGGGATAAAAATTTGGAATTCAAAATCTTACAAAAATGAAAGTTGAATACTCTCTTTACCTGTAATTGGAAAAAAATTAAAAAGAAATAAAAAGAACAAGATACTGGAAAGCAGCCATAACATGGAAAAGAAGAAGAGGAAAGAGCAATGTCAAAGATAAATCCTGCCTATTTCACATAACAGAGTTATCAGATACTGGCAGATCTATGAGTCATTTCCAATACTATGACAGCTAGAAAACACAGTGGATGGAATGCTAAAACTCAAGTCAGCAAGACTTCAGTTCAAATGCCTACTAGCTATATAACCCTCTGTAGGTAATTTAACCTTTGCCTGAGTCTGTTTCCTAATCTATAAAATGACGATAATAAAAGCATCTACCAAACAGGGTTGTTGTGAGTAAAAATTAAGATAATATTTATACAGTGCTTTACAAAACTTGTCACTATAAAATTATAGTTATTATTATTGCTGTTATTAACATATTTCATTGAGTTTACTGTGTATAGATTGTTGTTCTAAATTCAAGGAAGATAGAATTTAAATATTCACTCTCATGACCAGATACTTTTGTATTTACATTTATTTCAAGTATTTTCTTGATTCTAGGATTCAGCAGCATAAAATTTACTTGTATTTATTGCCACAGCAATTCAATAGCAATGTCTATTCCCAAAGTAAGATAGCTTAACTTATACAGAATTTATAGCTAAATCCTTCATGACAGCATTAACTATGTATTTGCAGTTCAAAAATATAATAAATGGATTTTATATATCCTTGCCTCTATGAGACATTTAAAAATGTTACTAATTAATAAATGAGAAGTTGCATATCACCAATATCTATAGTAATAGTTGTTACAATGCTATACCTCATGTCCAGAAGCCATCTGTAAAATTAGGGGGTTAAACTCATACATCCCTTCCAGTAAGAATGCTAAGTTCTATCTAATGGTTGTAATCCTACCTCAGACATTTACTGACTGTGACTCTAGGCTAGTCACTTAAATTTCTAAACTTTCATTTTTTCATCTGGAAAATGATGATAACATTAACCCTATCTCACAGAGTTTTGAAGACAAAATGAAATGATGTGTATGAAGTGATTTGCAAAAATTTAAGTACTACATACATGCAAACTAACATCTTTATAATCATCTTTTTCATCAAGGTTGGCAATTGTGCCCATGCAAAAACCTGTAGGGGGGAGCAGAAGCCACTAGTACTCAGAAACTGCAGGAAGCCAGCAATGAAATACTAGACATTATGGTACAATTGGCATATTAAACCTTGCACTTAATAATTAATTAGCTTTTTGATTTGAAGAGAAAAAGCCAGACTACTCAAGGCTGTATGTCACTAGGGTAAAAGGAGAGGCAGGCAAGAAGTCAAACAAGGTGGTTATCAGCTCAGGGCATTGGATGGGATTCTTTACTAGGGGAAGGAGAAGATAGCATTGATGGGGGAGGGCTAAGACCTAGGCTTTAAAGAGGTAAGTACCTATTATGGGAGGAAAAAGGGCTGATGTCACCTTTGTAGGGGACTGCTTGGCACAGGGACAAGGCAAATTGAAGTAGGAACTTTGATAGAATTTTTTGGGTGCTGGGATGGGGTGTCCCTTGGGATGAAAGAATTAATCCCTCCTCAGTGGTCTGTCCCTATTTCTGTGTCTGCTCTCAACTTACATCCCTTTTTCTCCATCTATGCCCAAACTCCTATTCATCTTTCCCTCTCTCATTACTTTTCTTTTCTCAGAGAAGCTCTTTGAGAATAGGGCCTACTTATGATTTTGGTCTTCGTATCCCTAGTAACTAGCAGAGTGACTAGAATATAGTTGCTGCTTAATAAATATTCAATTGAAATGAACTGAATTAGGCTTTGTTTGCTCCCTGTTAAATGCTAGTGCCTTCCTTCTCAATTTATCTTCTACATACTGTGTTTCTTCATAGTTGTTTGCATATTGTTCTCCCTTCCCCTCAATTAGACTGAGCTCTTTGGGAGCAGGTTGCTTTTCTTTGTATCCCAGCACTAAGCACTCTGTCTGGCATGTTGTTTTTGTGTAGTTGTTTTTCAGTTTTGTTAAACTCTGTGACCCTATGTGGTGTTATTTTAGCAAAAATGTTGGAGTGGTTTTCTATTTCCTTCTACATTTTATTTTACAGAAGGAAAAGTAAAGCAAAAAGATTTAAATGACTTGTCTAGGGTCATACAGTTAGAGTCTGAGGCCTGATTTGAATTCAGGAAGATGAGTCTTCCTGACTTCAGGTCCAGTGTTCCATATACTGCACTGACTAGCTTCCTAGCGTGGTACACAGCAAGTGCTTAATAAATGCCAGGTGACTGACTAACTGACTTTATTTTATCTTGATGTCTATTGCTCCCTCTATGCCCATGATCCCATTTATCTTTCTTGTTCCTATTTTCTTTCATTCTCCTCCTCTCTCACTGTCTGTTTTGTTCTTTTTTCTGTCCCAACACATGGCTCGTATTTTTAAAAAATTAAAAACTCATGTCTATATTATTGGGCCTAATATAGAGGAAGGAGAGAAGAGAGGTGAAGTAGGGAGGAGAGGGCAGGGTCTTAAACTTGTGCTCCTGCTCCAGGTTTGCAAAGCATTTGGGAAACCTTATACTACTACATATATCCCAATTAGTATTATTAAATTAATAGTGATAGCATCATCTTTATCATTATGATGATTATGCATTTCTGAGAAAATAAGCTTGAAAACAACACAGGAAATGAACATTTTTTTAAAAAATGTTTGCATCTCAAAAAGCCACTGGTTCCTGACCTAAGGTATGGGTGAAATATGCCAAATGTGAACAGTGCTTATTTCAGCAAGGCCAAAAATGACCTGACACATTGGATGATCTCTGTTATGTCTGGTTCTGAGTTAAAATGCTTCCATGCTGTCACAGAAAGACACACCTACTACTATCATTTTAAAATGGTTGGCAAACAATTATATAGTCAGTTTTAATGACTTTTACCTGCCTATTCATTTTAATGCTCACTCTAAACCATGCTGTTTCCTTAGCAACCTCTTTTGGCCTTCCCCACCAACTCTTTTGTGTTTTGCTATTTCATGTGCTGTTTTAAAATGTGTTCAAAGTAAATTATAATTTATATCAATTTATCTTGTTTAACAATAACCTGGCTACTGTTGTCATTATTTTTCTAGTTGAATGTGAACTGTGTAAAAAAGATGACTATGAAACACAAAAACACTTTTTAGAGGGAAACAGAATGAGGAGAAAGAGCCCAGGAAGAAATAGAGGTTCTACAAGATTGCTGTTGTAGAGCAATATGAGCACAATTTCCTGAGACTTGCCTCCTGGGTTTGTCTTTTTTCATCAAATTGGAAGCTTTCAGTAGGATCTATGGTCATGGGTCAAGTAGAATAAGGTACGTTACTGAATGCCTGAGGTGATAGGCAAAGAAAGGAAAGGGAAAGAAAAAAAATCTCAAGGTACATTCAAAGCAAAATTTGTCAACCTTGGTTTCATAGACAATTTCTAACGTGATGGAAATATTTGGCTACTATTAAATTCATTATCTAATATCTGTCTTTCCAGAGGGTACCTCCTAATCACATGCCAAATACAGACATTGGACAGGAAAAGTACTAGGGATGGGATTCGCCATTCCTATTCAGTCCTTTCATCCTAAAACACAAAATATAAACTTTCAAGGCTTTAAATGTCAAAAGAGATAATGAGTCAATTTATATCTATTTCATTTTCAAGGGAGTTAGAATATATCAAATGTCTCTTGCTTTTGGGAAACATTTTTTCCTAGGCCTCAATTATCTAAGACAAAATGACTTTCACCCAACTAATAGAGTCACTTTTGATACACACACACACATACACAGAACATACATACATTCATATGTTTATATGTAAATACACATACACACAAATATATGTTATATGTGTTGGGATTATTATATATATATAATTTAAATATAAATAATTATAATATTTCTTATAATACTTGCCATCTAGTTATACTTGGCCATTCTCAACTTGTCCCTTTTGTCTGATATGCTGTTAGGGTTGGTAGAAGGGAAATTCAGGAAAAAATTTTTTAAAGAAATTCAATATAATGGAATATAAATATGATATCTTATATAAAGCCAGTTGTGACAGGATGTTGTCCAATGGAACAATGTTTAATGAATATTGGAAACCAGAATAATAATAAGGATATATAAACATTAAGGAAAGATTATATGAAGGTCATTTTTGATAGGGACTAGAAGAACAGAACCTTCAATGGCTAGCTAAGAAGCATCTCAGGATGAGGAACATGAATAGCATGATACAATGGAAAGGCCACTCACTGGCACCAAAGTCAAAGTAATTTGGCTCAAATCCAGCCTTTAAGGTTTACTACCTGCATGACATTGAACATGTCACTTAGGGTCTCTTTTTCTCAGTTTCATCTCTTAAACAAAGAAGGTTGCAATAGATGGCCTCTAAGGTCCCTTTCAGTTCTCAACCTGTGAGGAAGGATGAATGAAAGCTGACAAAAGACAAGCTTAGGTTCATCATAAAAGAAAAACTTCCTAACTACTGCAGCTATCCCTGACATTTCTTGTTAGAACTGCCTCATAAGGGAAAACCCAATACCTCCCAGGCATCGCCTGCCCAGTGAGTCAAACTTTAACAGCCGCAGTATCCTGACCATGCAAAGGTAGCATAATCATTTGTCTCTTAAATAGGGACTTGTACGAATGGCATGATGAGGGTTTAACTGTCTCTTATCCTTAATCAGTGAAATCGACCTTTGCATTATACTTTTGGATAAGGTGATCACAACATTTTATTGCAAAGACATACACTATGACAAAGTTGGATATACACCAGGAATACATGCCTAGTTCAATATTAGGTAAACTATAATGAAAAATTACTTTATCAATAACAGAAACAAAAAACCCTATATCTATAAATACCAAAAAATATTTTGACAAAATATAACACCTTTCCCAATTAAAAACATGAAAAAGTATAGGAATAAATGGAGCTTTTCTTAAAATTATAAGTGATATGTATTGGAAACCAAAAATAAAAATGATTTATCATGAGAATAAACTAGAGAATCTTCCAATAATATTAGGGATAAAGCAAGGGTGACCATTATTACCACTGTTACACAGTATTGTAATAGAAATGATAGCCATAGTAATAAGACAAGAAAAGAGAAAATGAAGGAACAAGCATTGGTAACAAAAGTGTCACTTTTTGCAGATGATAGGATAGTATATTTAGAGAACCCTAAGGAATCAACCAAAAGGAAAGTTGAAACAATGAACAACTTTAACAGAGTTATAGGATAAAAAATAAACCCAAATAAATCATCAATATTTCTATGTATTACCAAGAAAACCTAGCAAGAAGACACAGAGAAATTCCACTTAAAATAATTGCAGATAATATAAAAAACTGTGGAGACTACTTTCTAAGACATGTAAGAGTGATTTGAAGACAGTGACAAAACATTCTGTACACAAATAAAGACAGATCTAAATATTTGGAGAAATTTACTTGTTCATGGATAGTCTGAGCATGGATAATACTACCTAAATTAATTTACTAATTCTGTACCATACCAATCAAACTACCAAAGCATTAATTCAAAAAGTGAGAAAAAACAAGAACAAAATTCATCTAGAGGAACAAAAGTCCAAGATTATATAAATATAAATATATATATATATGTATATGTGTGTATATATATATATATATATATATATATATATATGGAAAGGGGATTAGCAGTACCAGATCTCAAACAATATTTTACAACTATAATCATTGCAATAATTTAATACTGGATACCAAATAGTGCTTGTTAAATAGAATATATTACGTACATAATATACTAAAGCAAACAGGCATAATAGAGTAGTATTTGAAAAATCCAGAGATCCCAACTATTGCGCCAAGAATTCACAACTTGACTGGTGAAAACTGGAAAGTTGCCTCGCAGAAACTAGGTATAGAGAACATTGCACACTCTGCACCAAGATAAACTCAAAATGGGTACAGGATTTGTATATAAATTGTGATGTCATATGAAAATTATAGGCGCATGGAAGAAATTATCTGTCAGATCCATGAATAGGGAAAAAGTACATGATAAAGCAAAAGAAGGAGAAATTCACAAGATAATATTGTTTACATAAAATTAAATGTTTTTGCACAAACAAAACCAATGTAAACAAAACAATGAAACTGGAGGGAGGGAGGATTGTCACATGTTTCTCTTATAGAAGTCTCATTTCTCAAATAAATAGAGAATTAAAACAAATTTATAAAAATAGAATCTATTCCCCAATTGATAATTGGTCAAAAAACATGAGCAGGAAGTTTGCAGAGGAAGAAATCAAAGATATCAATAGTCATATTTTTAAATGCTCTAAGTCACTAATAATGAAATGAAAATTAAAAGAACTCTAAATTTCCTGTCAGCTTAGCTAAGATGATAGAAAAGAAAACTGACAAATGTGGGAGGGTTGTAGGAAAATAGGTACACTCATGCACTGTTTGCTGAACTATGAACCAGTTCAACCATTCTGAAGAATAATTTGGCACTATATCCAAAGGACTATAAAACTGTATGCTTTTTAACCCAGTGATTACTAAGTTTATACCTTAAAGATATTTTATAAAGGAAAAGAACTTTTTTGCAGAAAAATATTTACAGTAGCTCTTTGTGGAGGCAAAACCTGGAAACACAGGGATGCTCATCAAATGGAGAATGTTTCAACAAATTATGATATGTGAATGTTATGGTATACTATTGTGCTGAAATAAATGATGAAGGAAAACCTGAAAAGACTTATATGAATTGGTGAAAAACAAAGTGAGCAAAACTAGAATAATTGACACAGTAATAGCAACATAGTAAGGAAGATTAACAACAAAAGACTTAGCAACTGATCTCACCATAACTACAAAGAACTCCTGATATCAAATGCTATTCAGCTCCCAATAGGGATTTGATAGATTCAGTGTGCAGACTGAAACATATTTTTTCTTTATCCTTTTTATAAATAATATTTTATTTTCTGCCAATTACATGGAAAAACATATTTTAAACATTTGTAGGGTGTTGTTTTTTTTTTTTTGAGTTACGAATTCTGCCCTCTGTTGTATTCTCCCACCCTCTCCCTACTCTGGGAGATGCTAAGCAATTAGATATAGATTATACATGTGCAATCATGTAAAACATTTCTATATTAGTCATTTTGTGCAAGAAGACTCAAATAAAAAGAAATAAAGAAAGTAGGAAATGGCATGCTTCTGTCTGCATTATATGAGATCAGTTCTTTTTCTGGAGGTGGATGTATATTTCATCATTAGTCCTGTGGAAATGTCTTGGATCACAGTATTTCTGAGAATACTGAAGTCATTCACAGATGATCATCATAAAATATGGCTGTTATTGTGCATGTTGTTCTCCCTCTTCTGACCATTTCACTTTTTATCAGTTCATGTAAGTCTTTCCAAGTTTTTTTTAAAAATCATCCTACTTGTCATTTCTTATAGTACAATATTTCATCACAATCATATACCACAGTTTATTTAGCCATTGCCCAATTAATGGTCATTCTCTTGATTTCCAATTCTTAGCCATCAGAAATAAGAGCTGCTTTAAATATTTTTGTACAAATAAATCCTTTTCTTTCTTTATCTTGGTTTTGCATCTTGTGGGGAAATATCTAATGCAGAAATGTTTCACATGAGTTTATGTATAATGTGTATTGGTTTTGTTGCCTTCTCAGTGGTTGTGAGAAGGGGAAGAGAGGGGAATTTGGAACTGAAAGTAAAAATTAAATTTAAATATAAAAAATCCATGTCCATTTTAGTAGAGATTGAGAGGGGAGTAAGTAAGGTTTTGGTTCCAGGGGGTTAGAAAAGATTGTCTCTTTGATTTTCTAATGTTAACATTGGGAATATTTATTTAAAAAAATACAAGCTTCTGAATATATAGGAAAGCAAGAGCTGTACAGGCAATCTTACTAACTGGTGATTTTATGAGGTGTGATTAGAGCTAAGTAGATCTCTTCATCCATGAATTGGTACATTAAAAAATTTAATAAGAAAAGCATACTTGATAAATGTTTTGATGGACAACAACTAGTTTACCATCAATCATTACATTATTCACATCAAGTCAGAAACATACATCATAGAGCCTGGAAACAGTGAGGCCTTGTTATTATACCACATGAATAGGAGTATAGAGATAAAAAGTTTAAGGGGAAGACTCATTGCACAATTGATGTTATCCACTGAAAATATATAGTTTTTTGGGTTTATTTAGAACACATAAGCAAGTAAAATGTTTTTTCAAGTCCCATTCTTTACTTAATGAGTAGGAAATATAATATTGGATGCAATGGAAAGAGGACTAGATTTGAAATATGAAGACCTAGATTCAGATTCTGGTCCTGTCATATAGTCTTTTTAGATAGCTTATCCACATTCCTTTCTTTCCCTGGTGTATAGTTTCTTCATTTTTAAAACGAAGAGTTTAAAGGTATCAGGCATTGTACTTTGAGCCATAGAACTACAGATTTTGAACCTGAAAGGAACTAAGAGGCAATATACTCCAATACCATCAATTTTAGAGATGAAGAAACATATCTGGCATGGTGCCACAGTGCATAGAGTGCTAGGCCTGGAGGCAGGAGAACTAATTTTTATGAGTTCAAATATGGTCTCAAACAAACTAGTTGTATGACCATTGGCAAGTCACTTAAACCTGTTTGCCTCAATTCTCTCATCTGTAAAATGAGCTAGTGATGGAAGTGGCAAATCACTCCAGTGTACTTACCAAGAAAACCCCAAATGTATTCATAAAGAGATGGACAAGACTAAAAAATGACTGAAAAACAACAACAACAATGAACTTATGTCAAAAATATGACATAATCTTCAAATGGACCTACTTGCAGGTTATCTTCTATTTTTATCATATTTACATATATTAAGAGGAAGGATAAATAGAATCTCCTGAACTAAAATTCTTTATGATACTGTATTTCAACTTAGGAGGAATGGCAAGCTCTCAACAATGAATTTCTGAATATATGAGGAGAAAAAAATTCATTGAGAAAACATACCTGAGAATACTAATTAGGATACAACAGAAACTTGTCAATGGGATTAAGTAAAGAACATGGAATGAATGACAGACAATAGAAGTTAATTTCAAAGATGTTGCTTCTACTGTGCCAATAGGGTAAGGCTAATTTAGTTTAGAACAAACTGAGCCCAATAAAGAGAGCTAAAGACAGTAATTTTTTTCCTGTGGTAGTGATTGGTTTGTTGGTTTTTCATATGTTGAGAAAAAGAAGATGATCACAAATGGAGAGAACCACTGCTTCAGGTGTCTGGAATAATGCTAACTGAATATAGAGACAAAATAGAACTATCAAAAATATTCTTGTACTTCTTTGTCTTTGGAGAATAATCTTTGAATAAAAAAGTGAATTCTTACATGATACACAAGAGAATGAAGAAGAAACTAGAGGTAGCATTGACAGTGGACAGAGAGCTGGCCTCAGAGTCAGTAACCTGTGGTTCAAGGTATTTTCTGATAAATTCAGTGGTATATGATAGCAGATGAGTCACACTTAGCGCCTTAGGAAACTCAAAGACTATAAATTACAGTGTAGTTACCAATCTGCATTTGTTCGGGGTATTTCTCCAACCAGGAAGTTCTCTTTATCAATGAAGTAAGAGATCCAGTATGAAATTTCTAAAGTGTACATGATGATGATGGTGATGGTGACGGTGATGATAAAGAGGAAGAGGAAAATAATATGAGGAGGTATGTAGAACTTTACAATGTAAAAAAATCCTTTTCATATATTATTTCATTTGATCTTCACAACAATCTTAGGAAACAGATCTATTATTACCCCTACTTTACAAATGGAGAGACTGAAGAAGATAGAGGTTAAGTGACATGACTATAGCCAGAAAGCAAGTAAATATCTAAGGTTGAATTCAAAATCAATTCTTGCTAACTCCAAGTTTCAAATTTTATGCACGACCCCACCTAAACACATGCCTCTGATATGAGAGAAGGATGAGTCATGATTGCTGAATTGATATGTGAAATAGCAGGGACAAATAGCAGAGACACAAGAGGACTAGAGATAGGCAAAGGTCTCGATTTTCACAAGATGGAGAGAATGGAATCTTTGCATTTAAGTCAGTGAGCTTGGCTTTTACACATTGCCTGATGGTAGATGCAAAATTCCACACCTGTGATCCCTCCAAATATCTCTCCAAAGAAGGAAGAAACATATATTTTTCCCTCCTTCTTTGGTATCTAACTTGAGCCTTTTAATTGCACCGTGCTCAGTCTCTTCTGTAATTGTTCTTTCCATTAACATTGTTGTAGTCATTGTACATGCATACTATTTTCATCATTCTGTTTATGTCACATTAGTTCATGTCAATCTTTACAAGCTTCTTTGTATTTTGTCCATTGATCATTTTATAATGCAGTAGCATTCCATTCTATTTATATAGCACAATTCACTTAGCCATTCCCCCATCAACAGGTGTCTACTTGGTTTTAATTTCTTTACAATTGTTTTTTTGTTTTGTTTTGTATTTTGCTTCTCTTCTAGATAGTCTTTCATTTCTGTATATTTGCATTTACAATTTATTAATGTTTTCACATTTGCTTCTCTGGTGAGGCTTGCCATTGCAAACTGAAACTTTTCAATTCGACTCATTATTTTTGCTGTGCAGGATACAAATTCACCTTTCTTATTTCTCCGTTCTCTTTTTTTTCCTCCTTTCTCTTTTAAACCACTCAGGAACAGTGTTCCATGTTCTCCTCAAATTCCACAGAGTCCTTTATCTCATCAAGTACTGGATGATTTTCTTTCATTTTGAAGTAATTATTGATAGATGCCCAAAATCATATGGCTGAAGGCCATATTTCCTCTTTTCTGTTGTTTTTGCAGTTTTTACTATAACAATTTGTGGTTCACTATCTTAGGTCTCTACCCCAAATGAATTATGGGGCTATCAGAACTTGCCCCAGCTGGATGCTGTGCTCTTCCCTCATGCTTTGTGGAATGCTGCACTGCTCCCCAAATGCACAGTGTAGTGTACTGTTATCCTGTCCCTTTGTTCCTTAGTTTTCTAGCCCTGCACCAGTACTTCAGAACCTGCTGACACCAACAGTTCAGAGCATTCTGGTACTGCCAATTTAGAATCTGCTGGCACCGCCAATTTAGAATCTGCTGGCACCAACAGTTCTAAACTATGGGCAGTTCAAAGCCAAAGCTTTGAAGCATTGGTGCTTCCTAGTTGTAGCTCTCATTAAGTTTTGTTCCTCAAGGGCTATGGCTGAGTTGGCTCTCTAGGCCTGAGAAAACTTCCAAAGGCTGGAGCTGAGTCTCTGTAGCACTGGAAAGAAGGAAGAGGCACTGGGTATAAGAGTGGATTTTTAATGTAAACTTGTATTCTGCCCTTGGGTCTACTAGTGCAGCCATACTCTCAGTAGCATGGGAGGTAGGGGAATAGTTCTGATTGAACACAGGATCAGTGTCAGTTCCTAAGTCTGAGGGGGTTGTTTTTTGTTGTTGTTATTTACTTTCTTTTAGATTCTTGGTGCCCTAGACAATGGAAACTGTTAAACTTGCTTTATCTTTGGTGCTAATTTCTGTTTGGGGGAGGTTTGAGCAGTCACAGGGATTGAAAGTGTCTAGTCCACCATCTTGTTCCATGACCTGGAAGTCTTGCATAACTGTATTTCAAAGAAAAAAAAAGAAGAAAATGGCATAGTATCTGAAGAGGGATTTTCAGCCTCTATCATAAAGATATGTCTGCTGACACTGCCACACATACCAGCTCATATAAGGCTCCTTGGCAAACTTTAGTATATGCTGATGAACCATAGCAATTAAAAATATGACTTAAAATATCAATCCATATATAGAGTTAGAATTGTGCATTTTCTTCTATGGTGAAAAGCAATCCTTGGATCCTAAACGGTTCCATCAGGAATTGGTTAAGTTATCAGTACAAGGAAAAAATGATCATGATTGTTCAATTTCTGATATACAAGTGAAGTTTTCAATCTCAGGGCTGTGCTCTGTGTTAGTTACCTCTCATCTCCCCTGATACTGAGTACTAGCATATTATGTAATATTGGGAAATAGAAACTGTTTTCTATCTTCCCTTCCCTTCTGCAAAACATATGGCCCAATCTATACTGTGAAAACTCCAATTTATTTTAGAAATCATTAACCTTCATGACTAATTTCCAGAGCCAAACTATAATTACTTTGATTCTACACTGCTACAGAGAATTTGAAAACAGGACTCCTTTAGAACAAAATTAACTTATATAATGAGTGAAAAGATAAATCATATTAGGTTAATTAAAGTATATTAACATTTTTGTTGCATATGAATAAAAAACCAGACACAATGAAAGCAGGTTTCTCATAAAGAGACAATTTATGGAGATTTATGAAGATTTTAGAAACTTGCAAAATTTCATTACTTAACATCTCTATTAAGATCTTTACAAGCATACATAATGAAAGACCTAATAAAAGATTTAATAAATGGACTTCTGCTTGAAGTCATACCGATTCAGTGCAAGCAAAGGTTTTAAAAAACCATAATGGAGATGAAAAGGATAATTGTCTGTTAAAAATACATGTGCTACATCCATGCAGTGAAAGAGATTCGGGCAATTATTTGGGGAGCAAGAAAAAAATACTGTCAACCTAGAAAGTGAGTAGCTCATTTGGGACCGCTACCTTTTTTGCCAATCAGTGTTCCAATCCTTGATTTCACTTTACCTTCACACATCTACTAGCATATTTATATTATAACATCAAATCAGAAGGATCCAAATAAATGTTTCTGTATGATAATGATATAAAATACCTCCAGACTTTCTATTGGTGCTTCCTAAAAGGTTCCTATTTTAGCCCTGAATTTCTGTTACCTTGATTTATCACTAGGTTAGTTTGATTCAAATCAGTAAAAGTTTAAATGTCTACCTCATGGAAGACACTATGTTACACAATGGGGTTTCAAAGAAGAAAATAAAACAATTCCAATCAATGGTGTGCTGGTAAATGTTTAATAATCATCTCTCTGAAAGAAAAATATAAGCAAGACAAACTTTTAATTTTAACCTGCATCATAATATTTTTATCATTGCCACAAGTCTAAACAAATGCAAAACAATAAATCAGTTTCTGATGTGTAGTGTTTGCTGAATTTCATTGTATAAAATGTTCATATCAGAAATTCAATAATCAGCTGGGAGATGATGCTAGTGTAACTCAACCCCTAAGCTTAAATGTTTCTGGAAGCTTATCACATGAACACAGATGTAAGGACTAAAATTCTAGCTAGTCTGTCTAAAATATCTAATGAGTGGTCGCCAATAAATTATAAACTTTAGCAAGAGTTTAGACTTTTAAGCATTTATTAAGGAGAATAAGAATTTTCTGAAGAGAGAGAGAAAGGCCTACATTCATCTATCTATGTCAGAGAGCTACAGTTCTCCTGCTCCACTCTCTACGAGAGTCATAGCGAAAGAGCAAGAGAGCCAGCCTTGCCCCCTCTTCCTACCACAAGCAAATATCACTTCCTGATGCCAAAGAAAAGCCACATGGCTTGCCCTCAGACGCCTTCTCCTCATGGCGGAGCTTTCCTACAGTAGCTCTCCAGCAGGTGGCATCATTACAATCATTACACAGATAAAGGAATATTCAAATAAATAAATACAAAGCAATTTCAAGAGGGAGAAGGCTTTATGGCTAGGAAGATCAGCAGAGGTCTTTTGCAGGATGACATAATTGAACTTTGTGTGGAAGGAAGCTGTGGAATCTATGAGGCAGAGGTCAAGATGGCATACTTTCCAGATGTAGGGGTCCAACTATGCCAACAACTCCAATATCATTATGAGACAACCAATATATTTATTAAAATTTAACCAGTGATTGAAAGTAATTGTGTTAATCAACATTCCTAGAGAAGGATTACTTCTGAAGCTAGAACTACTACTCTACAAATTTAATACAGCTCACTGTCCACTGGGTTATTCTCAAAATAGTGCCTGTGTGACTTCATAAGTAAGATGCTCTCAAAGTCAAAAAGAAGATAATTCCTAAAAGTTGCACAGTGAGAGCAAAGTTGGTGTGTCAAATTTGGAGATGAGATTTGCAGCCAGCATTTGACATGGTATTCTCTATTTTCCAAGAGAGCATAAGTACCATTTGATATGGCAGTGCCTAGAGCACTGTATTGTCAACCCATCTTCTGCTTTCATCCTTAACTGTTTAAGTCCCCAACATCCACTAATCTTTCAAAATAAATCTTACTGTGTCCTGTCATCAAGACAGCTTGGTTTTGTGACTAGGGGGGAAGGCTACAGGAAAAGACTACGTAGCACCTCTGTAAACTCCACCCCCACCCCAGCCCTACCTTAGAGCATGGTGAGCCTACACACCTTGCTATGGGGGTAAAGGGGCATTAAGGAGTCACAAAAGTGCTCTTTGTAAAAAGAAGGCTAAAACAGGGCAAAGTAAACAAAATAATTGCCACATTTTCTCTCTAATTAGGTAACAATATAAAATGACTATGTGGTAACTGAAAGTTCCTATAGAAAGTAGTTTTGCCATCCTGTTCAAAGAAACAGACATATATACATAGAAACATAGATACATACATTGCATACATATCAAATATGTATATATCTGCATATGTATGTATATAATAACCCTTAATATCATACACCTAGAGGGAACCTTAGAGAAGAGACAAATAAATGAAGATCTATAGAGTTTAAAGTAATAAACTATATTACATAACTAGGTAGTAGCAGAGTAAGAGCTCATGGTATGAATGAAGATTGATGCTTTTCTAACCATACCACAGTAAATACCACTATCATACTTTGGCTAATTTCATTGCATTTTGTCTTGATGGCCCATTTTACAAACAGATGTTTTTATGTTCTATGTATGTGTATATGCATATATTTTCTTTCCCTTCTACCCCACCAACCCCCAAAAAGAAAAAAAAAAGGATCATTGTAACAAATATATAGTCAATAAAAAAATATTCATTTCCATACCTATTTCCTCCTTTCCCCTACCCAACAAGCTATTTCTTGTTACAAAGGATAAAAAAAAAGTCAATTGAGAAAAACCAACCAATACAACAACTAAGTATAATAGCATATGTGATATTCTACAATCTTCTACTTCTACAAAGAAGGTCATTCATTTTCTCATTTTTCTTCAGGACAAATTTGGTTATTATAATATCACAATGATTAATTCCTCTTTAAAATGTTATTTACTTCTATATTTCTATTTATTTCACATATGCAATATGTGATATTATATATGATGAATATAACATCATCTAGATTGTGTACATGTATAGATATATATGAAAATTACATATTAAGCAGATGTTTTCCCAAAAATAATTCTATTCTTTTATAGAGCATAACCTTGAAATGTCTATTCTTTAATAAATGGAGAAAATTATATTTCCTACATATCCCAATTATTCCACATTCTGCTATAAATAATCTTTGAGTTCAATTTGGGGAGGAAGAAGAACAGGTAATTTGGAGATATTATCAGCAGTTCCAAGGTGGTGTGATCCAGGGAGAGGTATGGTCACTGCTCTCCTGGAATGTTCTTGTCTCTGGGTGGCCATAAGAATTCTTTTCTACACTGGAACTATGACCAGTGTCCCTGCTCTTGATAGTGCTCTTCATCTTCTGGGGACTATAACCCAGAACCATGTATAGACAATACAACAGAGTCCTACTCCCAGTGCCAGTAAAAGGTCCCCTGTTATCCCTTTCTGACCAGTTGTCTAATCACCTTATTGTCTCTGTGCTGAGAACTCTGGAAGCTGCTGCTGCCAATTCAGTTGTCCAAAAGGTCTGTTGCTAGCTTGCATGGGTGCAGTCTTCTCTGGACTGTCTTCCACTCTCATCCCAGTGAGACAGATCTTCCTGCTGGAATTCTTAGCTGTCTTGGGATAAAAACTGCTTCACCACTTTCTTTTATTGGTTCTGCCACTCCAGAGTTTGCTTGGAAGTGATATTTTAACTTTGTTTGGAGGAGAATTTGGAAGAACTCAGAGGATTCCCTGCCTTTATTCCATCTTGGCTCTGCTCCTCCACTGTACTCTAGATTCAAGCTTATTCTTAATTATGCATTTATTTGTTGGAGAGTGTACCCTAGCTCTTGGAAGAAATGTTTTATCCTGTGTTTTTAACATTGACACCTTAGTAAATAACTTTTCAAAAGCTAATTCAAGTTACCAGTTGATTGTTGAAAAGAATAAACCAATATGACCTATAGAAGTAGGAAGCACAGTCCCTATCAGTTGTCTCTAGAGCCTTTAGGGAAAACAATAATCACTTCTTTTGAGACCTAATCTGTGGATTGAGCATAGGTTGGGGAATGGCGCTGAAGCAAGGGCTATATCTATATCTATCTCTTTATCCATCTATATCTGTGTCTATACCTATATCTGCATATTTATATTTCTTTTTACATATCAGCATTAGTAGCTAGGATACCCCTAATGATAAATTACTTCTAAAACACTGAAATGATAGCTCACATTCACATAATATTTTAAAATTTAAAATGTCTTTTCCTCACAAGAATTCTGTGAGATATATATCAGGAACAAAGGAATGTCTGACATGAAAGCACCTGGTTTTGAATTCTGATGCAGGCAACTCATTATCTATGTGTCCTAGAGCAAATTGCTTAGTTTCTCTGGAACCCCAGTTTCCTCATCTGGAAAATTATATGGATTAGATGACCTTTTGAGGATGTCTTTATTTTTCTTCTTTAAAGAATGAAAAATCTATCATGTTAGCACTTATCTCCTCAAGAAATAACCAGACAATAAGACCACACTTCAAGTTATCTGCCTAGAAAGTAGCAAAATGGTTGATATCACTATTATTCTGCTCATTATGTCAGAAAGGTAGAACATGGTCAACTGGTTCACCTTGGAATTACAATTAAAATGGTTCTGCCCCAGATATGTTCCTGAGCAAATAGAAACAGTTTAATCCTATTCTCCATTCTCCAACCTACCACCAAGTGGCAAAATGAGATATAGAGGAAATAATACTGGGTCAAATTCTTAAAAATGTTGGGCAAGTATTATAAAATGAGGAAAAAATTACCATGGAATTAGGCTGTCACCCTATGAACCAAAAAGCACTGAAAGATCAAAATGAATTTTGCAGTCTGCTTTTCAAGTTACTAGATTGAAAGAAGGGGATGTGCTGATGAATAGGGTAGGGAGAGGATGTGGTCATTTAACTGATTTTTCCAAGCTTTTTCTCCACAATGATGGACTGTTGGGATATATGGTCAGGTCCATTAATATCTATTCTTCATGATGGATATCTATGCATGAACTGAATCTAAGTTGAATATCAGACTGTCAAGAACTTGAAGTTGAATCATTATCAGTATGATTGATAAAAAACATGACATACTGTTATTATTTCATCATCTGTTTGACACTATATAGCACAAATTCCTTTATGAATTGAAAAATCTCCAATGTCTTTGATTTTCTCAAACTTTCATTTTTGTCTCCTCTGCGCCTCTTTTCCTCTCATACACACACATGTGCATATGCACACACAGGGTGCTTGTACACACACACACATTCACACATATATACACACAGGGAAGACAATTCTATCACATCTTTATCAAAACAAAATTTAAATAAGCTTTAGGTTTAGTTGAGATTTAGACCTGGAAGGGACCTTAGAGATTGTCTAGTTTAATTTCCCCCATTTAACAGATGATTAAATGGAGCTCAGAGAGGTGAAATTGCTTTACCTAAGGACACACAGGTAGTAAGAAGCAAATCTGGGGTGTTAGATCATATTACTCTTAAGCATCAAATTATTCAATGCAATTTTAAAAAATCACCAGAATTCGTTTTTGTTAAGCTTCTAAGTAATAATTATTCGTTTGATACCCTATTATCATCTTTAAACATTTTCAAGGACTGTCTAAAAGTTATCCACAATTACACCTGCATCTAGCTATTTTAGGAGGATATTCTATGCTTTTACTCTTGGGGGAAAAAACTATTGGGATTTTATTTCAAGGCTATATATAAGTATAAGGTAGACTAAGTTCATATACTCCCCATCTGTTTCTATAACCAAGTAACTAATGTATTAATCGGAAATTTTCATGTAAGTTATTTGGTAGGGCACTTTGTTGAAAGTGTGATTTTTATAAGGTTAGGGTCTTTAATTTGATATAATATTTATGCATTACCTGGTTTATTGACAAAGATGTAGAAAGGGCTATAGATAGATAGCAAAGGTAGTTAAGCAGCATGCTAGAAGAGGGGAAAATCCCAATTTCCACTAATTCTTGTGTTGTTGTTTGTTCTTCATTTCTGAAGAAGACCAATGACATCCAGAAGGTGATGACTTGCAAGTGAATTGGATTTAAGTGAGGCAGAGGTATGCAGTCATCAGATTTACTTTCTTCTCTAGGGTCATCTACCTCAGATGCAGTGAGAGACCTTGGCCATTTTTCCCTTGTGTCAATATCTATTTCACCTCCAAATCTATTTAAGTACTCCTAGAATATTTGTGGTTTGTTGCATAATGAGTCTGTGTAGCTAAATCCCACCAAAGAATATCATAGTTTTCTTCTAGATCAGATGCTCTTAAGTTTTGAATCATGGTCCTCTTTGGCAGTGTGGTGAAACCCAATGACCTTCTACAGAAGTGCTTTTTAAATATTTTTTAAATTTTATTTTATTTTTGCAGGGCAAAGAGGGTTAAGTGACTTTCCCAGGGTCACATAGCTAGTTAGTGTCAAGTATCTGAGGCCAGATTTGAACTCAGGTCCTCCTGAATCCATGGACAGTGTTTTATCCACTGTGCCAACTAGCTGCCCCTGTGCTACCTAGCTGCCCTCAGAAGAGCTTTTAAGTGCACAAAATAAAAGGAAATTAATTATACTAAAAGTCTAACTTTTCCTTTTCAAGTAAATTAACACTATGGAATCTCTCCATAGGGGAGCAAAGGTCTGTTAAGAATCTCTATTCTAGAGAGGCAAGCACATGCCTATATGAAATAAGTTATCAACTTTCCTACTAATTACTTAGTATATATCTTGTGCCAGATTCTAGCTCTTGCTCTAGCTTCCAAAGCCCTCCACTAAGGAATAGACAATGCTTACTTCCCTTGACCTCTCCTCATTTTTTTCAGGCTCCTTTCCCTCTAGCCATTCATGTCTATGTGTTTGTAGTTTAGAAGGACTGAAATGGAAGGGGCCAGCTGGAAAACATGTTGAGCTAACAGATCCTGGAAATACTTTAGGGCAATTCAGCTGAATTTCTCCCTGCTGCCTACCAGCTCAGGTTTCCCCTGTTCTTCAAAAAGATTCATTTGACCTTGCCATCCTGGCAAGCTCTTATTCACTGTCTTCTTATATTGAAGGATTTCTTTCCCTCTCTAAATCAGTTTTGCTCCACCTCACTTTCCTAGCCTCAAACAGAAGCTAAATAATCCATTTCTTCAATGTTTCCTCATGTGGAATATTCTTAAATTCTCTCACCATCTCTCTCACCTTCTCCTGGTAACATTTCTGTTTATCTATGTCTTTCCTGAAACTTAGTGCCTAGAACTGAATTTAATAATTCTGGATGTGGCCCAACTAGGAAAATTTTGACCAAACTCTTAGCTGCCTCATGTCAAAGTACTCGAGATAGCATTAGCATTTTAGCTGCAGCAATGTATTCTTGATTCAGGGTGAGCTTCTACCACACTGAAACCCCAAGATGTATGGTCTATGCATACCTCTCACATAAGACATGCATGAAACTGCTTTTATAACCTGAACGTAAGCCTTTACATTCATTTCTATTCCTTTTCTTCTTATTTCATTCAGCCCAGTGTTTTCACCTTTTCAGATATTTGGCTTCTTTTGTTTGTTTGTTTGTTAGCATTTTCATCTCTACACTTCTTCAATCTATTAGCCCCCTACCTCCAGCTTTATGCAATCTTCAAATATAACAAGTATGCCATGTATGCCTTTATTTAAGATACTGACAAAAGTTTTAATACTACAACATTAATTCATACAGTTGTCTATGATTTAAGTACTGTCCAACCTATAGAAATACTTTATGCAAGATGCTGTGAATTTACATTCTTCAACTCTCAATCCTTGTTTTTTTTCATTTAACATACTGTAATAGCATGTATCTCATTCAAATTCTCCAAATTTTCATCTTCTAAGACACCTACTATTATTACCATCTGGCCTAGACTATAACTATAGCTATATCTATCTATCTATCTATCTATCTCTATTTATCTATCTATCTATTTATACATATTTGGGTGTTACTATACATATAAGCACACACACAGTGTCTCAAAAGTTTTAGAGTAGGTTTGTGTCCTAATTACCTTTAAAAACTTAACAATGCACTAAGACTTTGGGGATATCAAGTGTGTATACATACATACATACACACATACTTATACACATATATACATGCATACATCATACAAGCATACAAACATTCATACATATATGTGTATGGTTTTCAGATTATAGTGGCAAAAGTGCTATCCTAGAACTCAAAAGACCTTGGTACTCTGTCTTCAGCATATATTTAATAATCTATTGAATTGAATCCTGGCTCTGGACCTCATTATCACTCACTCGGATTATTCTAATAGCCTTTCAATAAATTGTGCAACTTTCATTCCCTCCTGTCTCAAATGTATCCTTCACACAAGTGCCAAAACCAACTTCCTAAGGCAGTTTGAGCTTTCTTCCCTACCCCCAAATCAACAAGAGCTATCTATTGATTACAGGATAAAAAGATTCCTTCCTTATCCTAGCATTTAAAGACATCCACAATCCTGCTACAATCTTCCCCTCCAGGTTCATTTAACATAATGGCCCTTAAAGCTTTCTATTTCCGAGGCAAATTTGACTAGTTGTTTCCTTTCACGTTTTTGTTTTGACTTTATAAGTATCTAGTAGTCAATACTATAAATTGTTCTGAAGGGTTCTAAAAAGATGCCCTAAGAGAAATTTAAGCACAACTGTTCTCAAGACCTAGTTTTACCTCAGGTTTTTCTTTATTAGAGTTCTACCTTTTTCTCTCTTGGTTTTCCTCCAATCTATCTAATTAGTCTGTCTCAGTATCTTTTGTTGGATCTTCATCCAGATCATGACCTCCAACTGTAGGTGTCCCTCAGGTTTATTTCCTGAACCCTCTTATTTTCTTCCTCCACACTAGTTCGTTTGGTGATCTCATCAGCTCCTGTAGATTTAATTACCATTTCTGTGCTGTTGATTCTTAAATCCACCTATCCCACTCTAGCCTCTCTGACCTCCAATTTCATATCTCCAAATGCCTTTCGGACATCTTGAACATAAGGTGTCCGGTGGACATCTTAAATTAAACATATCTAAAATGAACTCATTATCTTTCTCTCTAAATTTACCTACACCTTCCATATTACTGTAGAAGTAGCATCATCCTCCCAGTCCTTCAGGCTCTTAACCTAGAAGCCACTATTTCATGACTTAGAGGCTAGGGAAACAAAACCATAATCATTAGTAGGTTTTAATCTATAAATTCATTCATCCACAAGACCATTTTTTTTGGCCATGTTAAACAAAGCCTAAGAGACTGTCTGGGAGGTCTATGTGATTTCATTTGTCCTTTATTTTCTAAGAGGCAGAGAATCTCCTCCTTAACCAAAGGAGTTCATACAGATAAGAGAAGGTTTGGACATGAAAAGTAGACATCTGTGTCTTATTTCAGTGAATTGTTTTTCCCTCTCAATCTCCCCTCTCCCTCAAATAGAAGCAGAAGGACCTCTCTCCTTTTTCAGCTATCACTCACTATTGCAAAATTATCTTTTTAATAAACTGCCAAAATTTGTTTCTGTGGATATCCAAAGTATACTGTTTCAGAAAATGATAAATTAACCTTGTTTTTATCTGAAAATCATCTCTGATTTGAAAATGATGAGCAAGTTCTTGCAGCTTCATTTCTGCTTATCATGGCAGACTCCCCCGAATTACTCTGAATTCACTAGCATTTCTTAAAGCAAGACACATTGATTTCCTCATTATGCTGGGAAACGGCAAGTTAAGCAAATTTCTAAACCCTTTCAAACTCCAGAGACTGTTCACAAGTGATAAGACAAGACATCATGTGCAACTTGGTGAGCTTTTGTGTTCTGACAGCTCTCAAGAAAAAGTACTTTTGTCCTGGAAATCCCAGTCAGCCCTACTTCCCCAATTCTGGAGGAGGGAATTTTGGATGAGAAGGAGGAATGATAGTAAGATTCAGATTCACTGAGAAGACCCTGTCACCATTCCAGCAAATAACAAAGAGAGAGAGAAGGAATTCTGTGCTTTTATATTCATCAGGCATGTAAAATTCTCTCTACCTCTATAAGGGAGAATCTGAACCCCTGAAAAGGATTCCTTTTAAAGCCTTTCAGTTGTTCTTAAAAAAAAAAAAAGATAGGGGCATCTAGGTGGTGCAGTGGATTCAGGAAGACCTGAGTTCAAATCCGGCCTCAGACACTTGACACATACTAGTTGTGTGACCCTGGGCAAGTCACCTAACCCCAATTGCCTCACCAAAAAGAAAAAAAAAAGAAAAAGATAAAAGCAAATTGTTCTTATTCACTAGAGAAAAATATTACAATTTTTAGAATATAAATAATTTTAGAAGAAAAGATAGCCATCTTACTTTTACAAACAGTATCAAAGACGTAAAATGCTTATGGAGGCAGCACAAAAGTTTGACATCCTAAAATCAGAAGGGAATCAAGTCACTGAGGTTGGAAGAGGGTAAGTTCAGCTGGATCATGGTTCTCCTAATATCTTTAACTAGGGCTAAGTCATATGCATGCACTCTTAGAGGAGAGAAGTATCAAAGGGCTACTTAAAAAAATAACTGTGACTTGGAGAAGTATAAATTAAGAGGACAGCTGTGAGTGATCTGAAAGGTCAAAGGAATAAAAAAGAAGGTCTTCAGAGAGCAATTCATTTCTGAATGGTGAGGGAAATTTTGTGCATTAAATGAAATAGGAGAAATTAGTTCTTACTCCTTTTTCATTCCTATTTATCTTTGCCAGTCTTATTCTTTAAAAAAAGGAAAATGGGTTAATCTGCTACTATCTTCATATTGAATAAACCTACCATAGAAAAACAATGAACTTATTTTATATTCCCAAGTAATTCTTAGTTCTACATAGAATACAAACTATTAGGAGATTTTCTTGCATTCATATATCTTCTTTGCCCTTCTGAAAATATATGATTGCCCAGGAGCTGGTGAAATTCCCAGAAAAATCATCTCCTCTAATTCAAGAAGGATTGAAATGTGGTGAGTAAGCAGTTATATGTTTCCTACAAGTCAACCACAATGGACTTATTCTAGCAAGAGTGACTTTAGCTATGACTTAGAATGAATTTAATGATTATAAAAAATTTTTTCAAGAAAATATAAAAACATAGAATAAACATCTTTGGAAATTTAAATTTAATTAAATTTAATTAACATTGATTGCATAAGGATTGTGAAAATCTTAGTGGAAATTGCAGAGTAGATTTTGGTTAGATATGAGGAAGGTCTTTTTTGAACAATCCAGAAGCATATTTACTTCAAGAGATAGTGGGTTCTTTGAGGTCAATGAGTGAACAGGGATGTTGTTTAGAGAATTCATATTTAGGTTTGGGCTGGGCCTGCCACTACTAATCATGACTGCCATTTTTACCATATTTGACATTTTTGGATGGACCTGAAATTTCATGAGTCTAGGGAAGTCTCAATGGAGAAGTTCATCCATTAAGACACTTGAGCACCTTCTCTGTAACTTCTAGCCTTGGAGAGTTGTCTGGTGATTCTGAAAAGTTCATGAATTCTCCAGAGTCAGAAGTAAGATTTGTACCTTGACTTTCCTGGCTCGATAATAAGATGAGTCAAACACATACCAGTGCCTTCAGAATTAGATTAAAATATAATTGGGTAATATTTAACAAAATATATAAAAATACAATAAAACAAATAACATTTTTTAAAAACAAAGTCAATAATGTACCTTCAGGAATGTGATTTTGACAAGATCACTTTAAAATTAAGCTCTTTATGTGTCACTCTACACTGCTTTACATTGGAATATGTGACCCCTTACAACAAAGATTATCTTTCTATTTCTCAAAGGTCAAAGCTTAGTGTATACTGTAATCACTTAATAAAAGCTTCATTCATTCATTCACACATTATTCAAAGATTTGAACACCCATCATGTGTTCTACCCTGAGGATTCAAGACAAAAAAAAATAATAATAATAACAGAATCCCTGCCCTCCAGGAGATTAGATTCTAACGAGGAAAGTAACAAGTAGGGGCATCCAGAAAGGTTACTTGTAATAAATAAAAAAATGATTTGTACTTTTGAGATACTTAGGGATTCTGTGAGGGGTGGTGAAAAGTTCTCTAGGTATGGGAGCCAGACAGTCTGTACAAAGGCAGATGGAATGACGTATAAGGAACAGTGTAAGGAATAGGTATTTTTGAATATCTTGGGAGGAGTAACATAATCTCTGTCTAGAAAGAAGGGTTAGCACAAGATTGTCAAGTCCTTTAAATGTCAGTGGTTTGCTTTTTTATTTTCTTCCTCAAGGAAAAATGGGAGACATTGAAATTTCTTGAACAAGGAAGTGACAATCAAACTAGGGTTATCAATTTGACAGTTGTGAGGAGGAAGAATGGGGGGGGGTACTGTAAATAGGGAGCCCAATCAGAGTGTAGTTGAGATAGTCCAAGTGAGAGATGAGGTCCTAAGCTAGAGGTAGCTATGTGGCAGAGTGTATAGAGCACCGGACTTGGAATCAGTTATTATGCTGGGCAAATCATTTAAGCTGGTTTACCTCAGGTTTTTCATCTACTGAACAGGGGCAATAAAAGTACCAACATCATAGAGTTGTTGAGAGTATAAAATGATGTGGTATTTGTAAATTGCTTTGGAAACCTTAAAGCCCTATATAAATGCTAGCTATTGTGTGAGCTCTTAGTGGTGGCTGGATGTGTGAGTAGAAAGGAGATCATGAAAGATATGGAGTTGAATCAACAATATGTAATATTTGACAGCTGATAAAATACAGGGGATAGGAGTGGGGGTGGGGGATGGCACTGAGGGAAGGTGAGGAGGAGAGAGTGAACGAAAGCTTTCAAACAGGGGTGTCTGGAGAAATGATATGCCTTCTGTGAAAATTGGGGAGTTAGAAAAAAGGATATATTTTTGTAAAGAAAATTGTGAGGGCTCCTATTCAATGTTAAGTAATTATAGTTGATCCCTTCAACAACTCTACAAGGCAGATGCTATCATTATTTTACAGTTAAGGAAACTGAAGCTCAGAAAGGGTTTTTAAAATTTATTTTTAATATTTAGTTTTTTTAAAAATTTGAGTTTCAAATTTTTCCTTCCTTCTTGGTCCTCTCCCACCCATTGAGAAAAGAAGCAATAAGATATCAATTCTAAACATGAAGGCAGGCAAAGCATATTTTCATATTGGCTATGTTGCAAAAACAAAAACAAAAAACAAGAAAGTGAAAAAGTACACTCCAGTCTATGCTCAAAATAGTATATCATCACAATCATAAGTCACATCTTATTGAATCATTCTCAAATTTTTGGGCATCTCCTCAATTTCCAATTCATTACCACAACTAAAAGAGCTGCTATAAATATTTTTGTACAACTAAGGATTTTCCTTTTTCTTTGATCTTGCTGGGATACAGACCTATTAGTAGCATTTCTCATGTTGTTAAAAGAAATGGGTAGAGCAGCTAGGTGGTGCAGTGAATAAAGCACTGGCCCTAGATTCAGGAGTACCTGAATCAGACACTTGACACTTACTTGTTATGTGACCCTGGGCAAGTCAGTTAACCCTCATTGCCCCACAAAAAAAAAAAAGAAAAAGAAAAAGAGAGAGAGAGAGAGAGAGAGAGAGAGAGAGAGAGAGAGAGAGAGAGAGAGAGAGAGAAAGGAAGGAAGGAAGGAAGGAAGGAAGGAAGGAAGGAAGGAAGGAAGGAAGGAAGGAAGGAAGGAAGGAAGGAAGGAAGGAAGGAAGGAAGGAAGGAAGAAAGAAAGAAAGAAAGAAAGAAAGAAAGAAAGAAAGAAAGAAAGAAAGAAAGAAAGAAAGAAAGAAAGAAAGAAAGAAAGAAAGAAAGAAAGAAAGAAAGGTGTGTCATATTTTATCAAAAGCTTTTTCTGGATTCAGGTAGGTGGTGGAATGGATAGAACACTGGCTCAGAAGTTAGGAGGACCTAAGTTTAAATATGCCTTCAGATACTAGCCATGTGACCCTGAACAAGTCACTTAACCCCAATTACAAAAGAAAACAAAACACAAAAGCTTTTGGTATATCAGTTAAGATAATCACATGATTTCTGTATTATTGTTATTGATATGATCAATTAGGATTGTTGTTTTCATAATATTGAACCAGCCTTGCATCCCTGATATAAATTCCATATTGCATGATGTCTCTATTATATTGGTGTAATCTCCTTGCTGGCATTTTATTTTTTTATCAATATTAATTAAGGAAATTGATTTATAGTTAACTTTCTCTGTTTTTTCTCTTCCTGGCTTAATTATCAAAACTATATTTCTGTCATATAAAAGAATTTGGTAGGACTCATTTGTCCATTTTTCCCAAATAATTTATATAAATTAGAAATAATTGTTCTTTAAATATTTGTATGAATTCATTTGTACATCCAACTGGTCCTGGTAATTTTTTTTTTAGGGAGTTCATGCATGGTTTGTTCACTTTGTTTTACTAAGAGTTTTTTTAAGTATTTAGTTTCCTCTTTGTTAATCTGGGCAGTTTGTATTTTTATAAATAGTCATACATTTTAGTTAAATTGTCAGTTTTACTTGCATACATTATGCAAAATAACTCCTAATAATTCTTTTAATTTCACTTTCATTGATAGCATATTTGCCATTTTCATTTTTAATACTGGTAATTTAATTTTCTTATTAAAAAAACATAAATTAACCAATGGTTTATCTGTTTATTATTTTATTCATAAACCAACTCCTAGTTTATTAGTTCAATTTTTAAAATTTCTCTCCTTTGATTTTGAGGAATTCCATTTTGGTATTTAATTGGAAATTTAAATTTTTTTCTATTTTTTTAGTTGCATGGCCAAGTCATTGATATACTCTTTCTCTCTTATATTGATGTACACATTTAGAGATATAAAAATTTCACTAAGTACTGCTTTGGCTATATCCCACAGATGTTAGCATATTGTCTCATTACTACCTTTAATGAAATCATTAATTGTTTTTTGATCCACTCATTTCTTAGAATTAGATTATTTAGTTCCAATTAATTTTTAATCTTTGCTTCCATGGCTCTTTATTGAATGCATTTTTATATTATATTATGGTCTGAAAAGGGTAGTTCTAATATCTTTAGTTTTTTTCAGTAATTTGTGAGGTTTCTATGTCCTAACATATGGTCAATTTTTGCAAAGGTGGCATGTATATTTAAAAAAAACATATATACTCCTTTCTATTTTTATTCAATTTTTTCAAGAGGTCTACAATCTAACTTTTCTAAAATTCTATTAAATTTCCTTAATTTATTTTCTTATTTATTTTATGGTTAGATTTATCTATATCTCAGATGGGGAAAGTTGAAGTCCCCCACTAGTATGATTTTAGTGTTTCTTTCTGTAACTCTTTTAATTTTTATTTTAAGAATTCATACATATGGTACATATGTTTTATTATTGCTGTTATTGAGTCATTTTCAGTCATGCCCAACTTTTCATGACCCCATTTTTTTGTTTGTTTGTTTAGGTTTCATTTTTGTTTGTTTTTGGCAAAGATACTGGAGTAATTTCCCATTTGCTTCTCCATGTTATTTTACAGGTGAGGAAACTGAGGCAAATAGTGTTAAGTGACTCGTTCATGGTCACATAGCTAGTAAGTGTCTAAGGCCAGATTTGAAGTCAGGAAGATGAGTCTTCCTACCTCCAGACATAGCACTTAATCCACTATGCCACCTCACTGCCATTTATGTTTAGTATTGATATTACTCTGTTGTCTATGGTAGTTTTTAACAAGATGTAGTTTTTTCTGCTTATCTCTTTTCATAGATCTATTTTTTTTGCTTTTACTTTTCTCTGATATCATGATTACTACCTTTGCCTTTTTTTACTTCACCTGAAGCATAATGGATTCTCCTCCAGCGCCTATATTAACTCAATGTGTCTCTTTTTGAAGTTGTTTCCTGTAAATAAGATATTGTTGGATTCTGGGTTTCTAATCCATTCTGCTATCTGGTTCTCTTTTATGGGTATTAATCCCTTTCACATTATAGTTATAGTTATTAACTGTGCATTTCCCTCCATTCTATTTTCTTCTGTTATCTTTCTCTCTTTCTTTCATCCTTCTCTGTCCTAAAAGTCTGGTTTGCTTCTCTGACTTCTTTATCTGCCTCCCTTTTTTATCACTGCTTCCTTTTCTTTTTCCTTTTACCCTCCTGCTTCCCTGTTCAGTAAGATAGATTTCTGTAGCTAGTTTGCAGTGTATGCATATGTATATTTTCACTCTTTGAATCAATTTAGATGAATGAGATTCCAGTACTGCTTGACACTCTACATTTCTTCCTCCACTTTAAAATATCTTCCTTGCACTCCTCTTTCTGAGACATAAATTTCCTGATACTTTCTCTGCTCACCTCCCTTCTCCCAGGGCATCTCTATTTCCTAGCCATTATTATTATTTTTATATTATCCCAACATAACCAACACATTCCTGTGCACTATCTATGTAGAATTCTTGCTAAACTGCTCTAATAATGATAAAGTTCTTAGAAGTTGCATTATCATCTTTCCATATACAAATAAAGTTTAACTTTACTGAGTCCCTTATGATTTCTCTTTCCTGTTTATCTCTATGCTTCTCTTCAGTCTTGTATTTGAAAGATATTAGTCTATTTAGTTCTGGTCTTTTCATCAAGCATACTTGAAAGTTCTCTATTTCATATAATGTCTATGTTCCCTTAGAAAGATTATATACTGTTTTGCTGAGCAGATTATTCTTTGTTGTAATATTAGATTCTTTACCTTCTAGAATATCATGTTCTATTACCATCATAACAATAGCTGCTAATTTTTGTGTGATTCTTACTGTGTTTTCAAGGTACTGGGAATGGTTTCTTCCTAGCTTCCTAAAATATTTTCTCCTTGACCTGGGATTTCTGAAATTTGGCTCCAATATCATGGAGCCTCTCACGTTGGGGTCTCTTTCATGTTGTGATCAGTAGATTTTTCCATTTCTATTTTATCCTTTGGTGAAATATCAATCAAATAATGCTGAGGTACCACCTCAAGCCTATCAGAGTGGTTAATATGACCAAAAGAATAAAAAAGCAAAATTTTGTAATTGTAAGAATGTAGGAAAATGGGGATACTAATGCACAATTGGTGGAGTTGTGAAGTGATCCAGCCATTCTGGAGAGCATTTGAAACTATACCCAAAGGGCTATAAAACTGTTGCATACCCTTTGATGTAGCAATACCATTGCTTGGTATATATCCTAAAGACATCCAAACATGGGACTTATTTGTACAAAAATATTTATAGTGGGCCCTTTTTGTAGCAGCTAAGAATTAAAAATCAAAGGGATGCCCATCAATTGGACAATGGTCAAATAAGCTGTGGCATATGATTGTGATGGAATATTATTGTGCTATAAGAAATGACAAGCATGATAATTTCATAAAGTCCTAGAAAGACTTATATGAACTGATGTATAGAACCAGGAAAACATTGTACACAGTCACAATATTCTTTGATGAAGAATTGTGAATGACTTAACTATTCTCAGTAATACAGTGATCCAAGACAATCCCAAAGGACTAATGAGAAGCAATACTTGCCAAATCCAGAGAGAGAATTGATATTGATTGAACACAGACTGAAGCATGTTAATTTTTACTTTATTTTTTTAATTTTAGTTGAGTCTTCTACAAAATGACTAATATGGAAATGTATTACATAATTTCAAATGTATAATCTATATCTGATTGCTTACCATTTCCAGTAGGGAACAGGAGAAGGATGGAGGTAAAGATAGAATTGGGACTCAAAACTTAAAATAAACTGTTAAAAACATTTTACTCTCTGACTCTATGATACTGGGGCAGTGATTCCTTAATAATTTCTTGAATTTTGTCTGGGCTCTTTCTTTGATCATGGCTTTCATGTCATTCAATAATTCTTAAATTATCTCTCTTCGATCATTTTCTAGGTCAGTTGTTTTAAAAATTAGGTATTTCACATTTTCTTCTACTTTTTTCATTCTTAGACTTTTTCTGATGTCTCATATATTACTTTTGTTGCTGATTTTAATTTCAAAAGGAATTTTCCTCAATTAGTTTTTGTATTATTTTTCCATTTGTCCAATTATGCTTTTAAGGAGTTATATTCATCAATGAAATTTTGTACCTTCTTTACCATTTAGCCAATTCTGTTTTTAAGGTATTTTCTTCATTGTTTTTCTTTTTTATTAAGCGATTGTCTTTTCATAATTTTCTATCTTACTCTCATTTCCCACTTTTTTTCTACCTACCCTTTTTTTGTTTTGATTTTTGTTATTTTATTTTGGTTTGGTTTTTTGGTGGGCAATTGGGGTTAAGTGACTTGCCGGGTCACACAGCTAGTAAGTGTTAAATGTCTGAGGCCAGATTTGAACTCAGGGTCCTCCTGATCCAGGGGCCATTGCTCTATCCACTGTGCCACCTAGGTTCCCCCTTTTTTGGAATTTTTAAATAATTTTAGCTCTTCTAGGAAATCTTCTTGGTGTTTCCAATTCACATTCTATCTTTGAGGCTCTACTTGTACCCATTTTGACTTTATTTCTTTTTCTGAGTTTGTGTTGATCTTTGTTATGACCTTTATGGTCAGGTTTTTATCACTTTTGTTACTGCTTTTTATGGTCAAATTTTTCTTGTTATTTGCTCATTTTCCCACCCTATTTGTAGATTTGGAAATTTATGTGAAAGTTGAGATCTGCCCCTTGGTCAAGGTGGAGCTTCTGTCCCAAACTTCAGACTTTTTCTTCACTGTTGTTTTCAGAGCTACTTCCAGGGATTTGTAAGTTTTGGGTACTTTGAAGGTAGTGTGAAGGTACTAGAGAGAAGTGTGGTCACTGCACTTCTAAGAGATTCTCTAGTTGTTACCTAGGAAGTCCTCCTGATCCCTTGCAGGCCCAAGAGCAACTTCTACTGAGGCTTAAGACTGCAAGCATTTCATGTGTCTTGGAACAGTGATCTGCAAGTTGATTTTGGCAATGGTGTTGCCAAAAGTGCCTTTTCCTGTGCCCTATAATCTTCTTCTGACAAGATGTTCAATTTCCTTACCATCTTGATAGCTTCTAAAATTCCTGCTGCTGCTGTCAGTTTCTTCAAGGCCTGCTACTAGTATTGCCACTTTGTGAGCTCTGAGCCAGCCCCCATCTAAATATTACATAACTCTTAACTTCTTAAGTTATATTGAAATGGAAAGATGTCTCACCTTGAACTTTGTTGACTCTGCCACTACAGAATTTGATTTGAGGCATTATTTTAAAGTTGTTTTAAAGGGAATGTCAACTACAATGATTATTCTAATCTGCCATCTTGGCCCAAAACCTTGGAAAATTTTAATTATCTTCCCACAGTTACCAGGCAAAAATCAAACCCAGATGTTCTTGATGCCAGTGAGTCTATATCTCTATCTGCCATGTCATCATGCTTCATACTTATATGACCCAGTGAATTCCTTTTACTTTGACTTCACTTTCCTCATTTGTACAAGGAGAGTGTTTGATGAGATAATTTCTCATTTTTTGCATGCTTCAACATTTTATGAGTCAATCATTCTTTGCTGGTATAATGCCCCCCACCCTCAGTGATCTTCACTTCAGATAATCATCTATCTATATCTGTATCTGTATCTATAGCTGTATAAGTATATCTCTATCTCTATCAATGTTGATATTAATATCAATAAAGATATAGATATCTATCTATTTGTAGAGATAGAGATAGCAATAGAGACAGAGACAGAGACAGAGATAGAGATATATGATTATCTAGAAGTGAAGATCCCTGGGGGTGGAGTTCCTTAAACCAGCAAAGAATAATTGACACATGAAATTTTGAAGCATGAAAACAAGTGAGTAATTATCTCATCCAACACTATCATTTTTTTATTCTGAATAGAATTTTATTTTCCAAAATATATGTAAAAACAAAATTTTAACATCAATTTTTTACAAATGAAGAAAGTGAAGTTCAAAGTAAAAGGAATTTACTCATTAGATATAGTAAAATTTACTACTTAAATTTACTATTTAAATATAGTTAAATACATATTATATGCCAGGCACTGTACAGAGGCTGAAAAAAAATGTGCCAAATTTGTCTTCCCTGACTTGGTGATAAATAGTGGAATCAAGTCTATTTATACTGAGAAAACTTGTGTAGTCCTCATAGTATTCCCATCAGTAATTTAAATAATTACTATGGGGAAGGGGAGGGAGAATATGTCAATGATAACAATATCATTCAAGTTTGTGGTATTAGTAACAAGGAGGCAAAGTGTGTGTGAGGAATATATGAATTGATATAGGCAGATAACAATGACAACAACAACAATAAATAATTGATGTTTTAAGGTTTACAATATAAGTGGACTATTTTATTTCATTTGATAATCACAGCACATCTGTGAGGTAGAGATGTAATTACTATCCCCTTTTTACAGAGGAAGAAACTCAGGCTCAGAGAAGTGAAATGATTTGCCCATGTTCACATCTGGAGACAGGCTTCAAGCAACTAACTTTTTAGAATCAATTGCTCACTGTTGAACATAAATTATTATGTAGAGAAGTCTAAATTTAAATTATTATGGAAAGGGCAGCTAGGTGGCACAGTAGATAAAGCACTGACCCTGGATTCACGAGGACTTGCATTCAAATCCAGCCTCAGACAATTGATACTTACTAGCTGTGTGACCCTGGGCAAGTCACTTAACCCTCATTGCCCCCCCAAAAAAAAATTATGGAAGGAAGTGTAAATTCCAAACATGCAATGCAAAATTCTGGGCTAAAAATATTGTTTCTATTCTCCCTCCCTATTCTGCAAGAATGCAATATGGTATGCCAAAAGGGACATTATCCTTGGATTTAACATAGATTTGGGTACAAATTCTGATACTGACACTTAACATTTGTGCCACCCCTGGCAAATCCCTTGACCTTTGATGTGCTTCTGGTTCCTCCATTTTTGTTCCAGGCTAAAAAAATTCAAATTTGGGCTCTGAGCATTCATTAGGTGGTTAAGGACACCAATAAAAGACATATTAATCCTTTTAAAAAGTTTTTTTTTTTTGCAATTTCCCCATATATGGCTATTCCCAAAAAAATGTTTCTTTTACCAAAACATCCAAGTTAGTAAATGTATCCATTACAGTTTAAATATTGAACATGCTTAATTTCCTCTCAACATCTTAGTTCAGACAATCATTCAGTAAGTCAACAGTCATTTATTGAAAACTTATTCATGCAAGGCACTGTGGTAAGTTCCAAAAAGGAAAAAAAAACACCACTGCCCTCAATAAAATCACATTCCAATGAAAATACAACATGGGAATAATTATGTATATATTAGTGATAGGTAGATTATGGATGGATGGATGGTAGATAGGTAGATACATAGATACATAGATAGGCAGACAGACAGACATATGAACAAATCTATTCTAGCTTTCTCTAACTAGCTAGTTATGCCTAGAGTAAAAACAAGGTAATTGTAGAAGGAAGGCAGACTGCCAAAGGAATCTTGAAGAAGGTATGATTCAAGCTGAATCTTGAAGGAGTCCAGTGACACAAGATTGTGGATGTGATGAGGGAAAAAAAAACAATATTCTAAGTACGAGGAAGGGAGACAGTACAAAGCATAGACTTGGGAAGTGGAGTATCTTCTTTGAGGAACAGTAAGTGAAACTGTACTGTACTATACATGGAAGGGAGGAGAATGGTAACCTTCAAAGGTAGAAAAAGGACAGATTGTAGATGGAGTTGAATGCCAATGTACTTCATGTCTGATTCCAGTGGTAAGAGGAAGATGCTCCATTTTGAGTGGTGGGGTGATGTATCAGCCCTGTGTTTTAGGAAAATTGCTTTGGCTGCTGAATGAAAGATGAATTGTAGTGGGAAAGGATATGAGGAGGGAAGATCAATCACAATATCACTGTAATAATTCAGAAGAGACATGAAAAGAGTCTTTGGTAGGGTATGTTCTGTGTGACAAGAGCTACAGGAGATGTTGTAAAGATAGAAATGCCAATATTAGCAATTGTCTTATGCATGACACATATTTAGGAATAAATTAAACTATTGGATGATAAACAGACTTATCTTTTCAAACCATCAGAGATCTGTGAACAGAAGACAGCAACAGCATTTCCAGCATATTCCTTACTTGCTAGCCTATCTCAACAAGATAGGGGACACACAATGTGAAGGGAATAATGAAGACAGGTAAATGAGAGCTATTTCCTACTACAGTGTTATGAGTAATAGAATAAACATGCAAAACAGTTCATAGAGTGAAAAAATCCCTTCAAATTTCTCAGCAGAAATATTTTAATGATTAAAATTAAAATCATATTCCCTTGTAGTTTTCTTTTTCATTTCTCAAAAGGCTGCACTCCAGATTTTCAGAAATCTCTTCATCCTAGAAGGTCACCTGAGCCCTGGAATTCACCCCTTAGAAGTTCCCACTGTCCTTGAGTTCCCTCCTTCTGATTGTACATCTTCTCCCAGAAACCTCCACTTAAGGAAGGCTCCCAGGCCAGCCATCTCTTCATTTAAGCCTTCATTCCAGACTTCTCTATCATGCCTTTACATGAGGTATCTTATTCCCTGGACTTCCCCCAAACCTTTTCAGCTTCTTTTTTGTCTTCCCCTATGAGAATGTATGCTCATTAGGGGCAGAAACTCTCTTTTTGCTTGCTTTTCTATTCCCAACACTTAACAATGACTAGCACATTGTTTTTGTTGTTATCTTCTGTCCTTCATTCTCAAAGAGGCCCATAGCATTGGGGAAGGGGCAGGGGTAATGTCATGACTTGCAGTGAATTGGATTTAAGTGAGGCAGGGCTATGAAAAGTCACCAGACTCACCCTCTCCTCCAGAGCCATCTATGTCCAGTGGCAAGATATACATCAGGATGACTGGAGATGGTCCCGGTTGTTTGAGGAAATCAGGGTAAAGTGACTTAGCCAGGGTCACACAACTACTAGGTGTCAAGTGTCTGAGGCCAGATATGAAAGCATGCCCTCCTAACTCCAGGGCCAGCGAGGTTCCTCCACCTAGCAGATAGCAAGTGTTTAAGAAATGATCAGCACTGGTAAAAGCTGGTGAAAAGGTACCAGAACAAGAATCAGCTCTGTTGATGACATAACACTGAGGTGGCATCTAGTCTGAAAGGCTGATACCATGCTTCTTAGAGCATGAGGAAAGTTGAGCAAATGGCTTACAGGTCTGTAAGTTTTTTAGGAGGTAAAGACAAAGTCATCTTGGGAGATGATTGATTTATTTGTATGTTCCATCCATTATGTGTGGCCTTGGGTACATCCATGGAAATAAATCATATCAGTTTAAAAAGCACTGTATTCTTGGAAATGCCCAAATTGTGAGTATTATTTAAATCAGAAGGTAATTAAACTAGCAATCATGATATGTCAGCCTTCATTATTATGCTCTATGCCTCTCAGACTCTGCTTATCAGTTTCCTATTGATCTTAACAGAGACTGAGTTAAGAAAAGAATTATCTTCACCCCTGAAATAGGACAAAGCTGACAAGAAATAGAAATATGAGTGCATTCAAAAATGTGGCAAATCTTAGTTCTCCAATTTTCCTTCCAACTACTCTTAGGACATTTGCATTCCAAGAAGGGCAATATAAAAAGGTTCTGTGCCTGTTGAATTATTTTGTCCTTTTTAGCAAAAGGGGGCAAAAATCACCAGGACTTGAAAGAAATTTGACTAAAAGTACACTAATTTATTACTGTCACTATTGTTCTTATTGTTATTGTTATTATTATGGTTCTAGTTTAGCTAGTAATAATTTTCTCTGAATTGTTGCACTGAAAAGGTTTGCAATAAAATTCAGATTAGTTATACAATTACTGTTAATTATGTTAAAGGGGAAAAGGGACTTCAATTTGCAGCTTTTAATTCAAGAGTTCTCCAAATAGTAATTGACTCTGAATACAAATAATTCCAATCATGGGGATTATAATAAGTATACTCACCTGTCCCTGACATGAATACTTTCCCTGAGATATTGACAATAGCAATATAAAAGAAATAGGAAAACCTGGTTTTAAATCCAAACAATCTATCCAAATCCATAGGGAAATCTATCCTATTCTGAGCCCATGCCATTAGTACTGTATACTGATAATCTGTAAATTAATCATATGCTACTCCACTATTTTTTTCCTTTATTCTTTTCTTTTTTTTAAATTTTCTTGTGTGTTGGGCAATGAGGGTTAAATGATTTTCCCAAGGTCACACAGCTAGTAAGTGTCAAGTGTCTGAGGCCAGATTTGAACTCAGGTCCTCCTGACTCCAGGGCCAGTGCTCTATCCACCCTACCACCTAGCTGCCCCCTCATTTAATTTTGGGGGAGGTGGGCAATGAGGGTTAAGTGACTTGCCCAAGGTCACATAGCTAGTAAGTGTAAAGTCCTTTATTCTTTTCTTATATCCCTTCAGCCTTTCTTTTTTTTTTTTTTTTACCATGACCACATATCTTTCTGTTGACCATTGGGTCATGTACAATTTTTGATTCTCCTAAGATATTGACTTGTGGTCATGTAACATCACAAAGAAATATTATTGTTAAAATGAGATAAAATGTGTTTTGTTGTTATTTTGCTTTTGTGTTTGTTTATTTGTCTTTGGCTCAGGGTGTAGCTTGTCAGCAAAGAAATGTATGACTGGAAAAGAAAGTGGGCAAAATCAATATACTGAAATTGAGAGGATAATGGATGGAAGAGTAAGAAGAGTGATAATCAAAAAAACTTGAGTTCTCATCCCAGCTTTAATTTGCTAACAGTATGACCCTGGAAAAGTCATTTAAATGCTCTAGTTCTTGATATGTAAAAAATGAGAGAAGTCTCATCTTCCTGAGTTCAAATCCAGCCTCAGACACTTACTAGCTGTATGACCCTGGCTAAGTCACTTAACCTTGTTTGCCTCTGTTTCCACATCAGTAAAATGATCTGGAGAAGGAAATGCCAAACCACTCTAGTATCTTTCCCAAGAAAATCCCAAATGGGGTCATAAAGAGTCAGATATGATTGCAGTGACTTAACAAAACAGGTCAATCAGTAAACATGTTTAAGCCCCTACTATGTGCTGTGGACTATATTATATTCTAGGGATATAGAAGAAAGGTTAAATACAGTCCCTGCTGTCAAGGAACTCACAACCTAATGGGGGAAACCACATGCAAAAAACTATCTGCAAACAAGCTACATACAGAAGAAATATGGAAAAAATCAATAGAGGGAAGGCACTAGAATTGAGGAGAATCAGGAGAGGCTGCCTGCAGAAGGTAGAATTTTAGCTAGGACTTGAAGTCAGAGTGGTTTGAAGGGAAAGATGAGGAGAAAGTATTCTAGGAATGAGGGAATACCAATGAAAATGCCTTAAAAAGAGGTATAGTGTTTTCTTTGGTTAACAGACAGGAGGCCAGTGTCACTGGATGGAATTATATGGGAAATGGAGGTGTAAGAAGACTGGAAAGGTTTATTGCTGTTGTTTTGTTGTTGTTGTTGTTGGGGTGGTGTTAATATTACCACTATCCTATGAGCTTTTTCTCTAAAAAAAATTATACCTCCCTCTTCCATGGAGGGGGGGGATTCAAGGACTATTATAGTTGTAATATTAGTTTGGTATGGGTTGTTAATGTAAGACATTAAGGGATTAATTCACAAGATATCCAAAGGAAGTTGAAAAGGCATAGAAAAAATATGAGGCAGGGGCAGCTAGGTGGTAGATAGAGCACCAGCCCTGGAATCAGGAGGACCTGAGTTCAAATCCAGCCTCAGACACTTGACACTTACTAGCTGTGTGACCCTGGGCAAGTCACTTAACCCTTATTGCCCTGCAAAAAAAAAAATATATGGGACACTTATTACTGAAAAAAAAAAAGACTGAGAGAATATCAACAACTATTGAGTAATATTTATTTTCTTCTTTATATAAAATTTTATGATCAAGAACTTCTCTTTATTAAATTATATAGAAGAATAAAATGTATTGTAGCTAACTAGATAGAACATATCTTCTGAAATTCGCATGGAGAGTTCTTCAAAAAAATGTCTCAGACTACTGGAAGACTAATTCAACAAAAATCAATCCAGTAATTATATCTCAAGAAAGTAGCAAGTATAAAAGATTCAAGAATCAAACTTAGTTTTTGAAGGATCAATAACTGTCACTGGAATGCCCTAAAGTCATCATAGACATTGTTATTATCATTTCAGGAGGTGAACAAATTAACAATGTAAATAAGCCTCTGGAAAGGTTAAAGAATGATAGCATGCTGGATATAATGTATTGTATGACAGAGTTCACTAAAAAGCCATGGATAATGTATGAGGCATTAAGCACCATGGAGAGAAAATGAATGATGAAAATCAGGAAAACATCATACAATGAAAATGAACGAGTTGAGCACAAGAACTTTGATTGGGAGATACAATTGATTATGCAATACAAGAAGGAATTCATCAATAGAGAAGATAGCAGAATTGAAGAAGAAGAATTTTTTTAAAAAAGGTAAATGTGAAAGAAATCTCCAACATTGTCAGGAAGTGTACTTAATCACTCACTCTTCATTGCCATGTCATCAAGGCAGCAGATGGCAAAAAGCTAATGAAGCCAGAAAACATCAATATCTGCTTGAAGAATTCTTAGAGAATTACATGAATCTGCAAGGCAATTCTAGACTTTTCCAAGATTGAAACAACTATCCTACAAACAGGCTTGTAACTGAACTGAGATAAGAGTTCTAAGGGGAAAATACCTCACCAGATTAGGATACTGTAGCAGAACAAAGTACATTATTTCCTAATGCCACTATTATATCACAAATAGCTTAGAGTAGGGGAGACTATTTTGGATCAGTAAGGAGACTTGGGCTTTCACACTAAGTCTGTCATCAATTAGTCAGCTATTTTCCCCTAAAGAAATCACATGATTTTCTTAGGCCTCAATTTCCTTATCTATGGCATAAGAGGATTGAATTAGATAATCTCTAAGGTTCCCTCTATCTCTATAATTCTATGTGTCCAATGAGTTCAAGTTTAGAGTTGATGAGAAATCCCTAGAATACTGAGAGGATACCTAACTTGCTAATGAACACATAGAACCCAGGTGTTGCTGACTTCAAAACTATCACTTAATCCACTATTTTGGGCTGCTTCTTGAGCTGCTGATCTTTATCACTAAATGAAGACTCCATAATAGGAGGTCTAAACATCAATGAAATCAGATGTCTAGGCCAAATAACAAGCTGGAGTCAGAATCATAGACTTGATCTTAGTTATTTTGCACAGAGGGAAGAAAAAATTATGAACACAAAATTTATCCTTGATTCTGATTATTGGTCAAACAAATGCATGTTTTTTGCTGCAAGGATGAATAGGGAAGAGATTACAGATGGCTCAATCCAAACTGATCTATTTCACTGCTGATTCAATGAACATGCCCTATGAATCATTTCTATGTGTAAGGGACAGCATATGTTAATAAGAACATATGGTTGACTCTACTTCATTCTGTTATATATAATCCTAAAAGTCATCATTGTGCACAAAGGCTTATAGGAGCTACAAATGGATGGCACCTTCAAAGCCCTTTTACAGATAAGGAAATGGAGGCATAGAAAGTTTAAGTGACTCACTCAGGTTCACATGGAAAATAACTGGCAGATCTGTGATTTAAAATCAGTTTCTATGATTACCAAAAAAAAGTGTCCCACTGAATCATGTTGTCCCCTAATTATGTAACATTTCATTGTTAGCAGTCACAGGCAGTACTTAATAGTTCCTTTATGGGTCTTTCCTTCCATTTCTCTTTGTCTCCCTTCCTCATTTTCAGCAACCTTTCCAGTTTCTACTATTTTCCCTCTCTTCTAGATATTTAGGCCTTTAAGATGTGTCCCAAATACATAGGCCTTGTGTTTTGACATTTGACCAAGCCTTGCCTCACAGAGATCGTTCTGTACTTACAGAGTATTACTGTTTTTTCTCTTTTCTCCATTTGCAGAATTTGCAGATCCTAGAATTTGCAAATTTCTTCCAGAAGCCTCTTGGATAACTTTAGGAAGTTAAACTGAAAAACCAATTTAAACCTAAGCACTGGTTGGTTAATTATAACATAGGATCTTATCCCTCCCAATGAAGATTTGAAGTTCAGTAGCAACTTGGACCTAACCCTACCGAAAAGAATGTGTAATTTCAAAATTCAGTGGCTGTTGCCAAGAATAATGATAGATATTGGCAATATTGCTGATTGTTGGGACTTCTGTTGGGGCCTCTCCTATCACCCATCATATCACAAAGTAAGAAATAAGGCTAGTACTAGAAATACCATTCCCTTCTCCTGGCAGGTTGTCCAATTTTATTTTCAATCCCTCACTTTCCATCTGCTCGTGTTGTCTGAATCTTTGAGACTTAAGTCACAGTCTCAGGAACAAGTGAAGGATTACAGACAGTCTAAAACTCTACAAAAGGAGGCCAACAACAAAAAAGACAGGAAATAGCTACTGATATAAATTTTGAAAAGACAAGAAAAAGCCAGGAAACAATTTTTTTTCATAATTTCAAGAATAGTTTGTTGAAAATGAAAAACTGAAACAACCCCTTCCAGACTACAATTTTACCTCTATCTATTATTTTTTAATTTTTTTTCAATAGAAACACATCTGCCTATTGCTACCTAGCACAACATTTAGCTAAAATCTGACTCTTCTGTGTTTTCTCTCAATTTTCTCATCTTTCAAAATAGCAGTCCTAAAACACTGAAACATCAGAAATGAGGAATGAAGATGAGTGAGTTAAACTGGAACAGCCTGGGAGGCATTTAGCTCAATTTCTTCATTTTACTATTTAGAAAATAAAAGATAAATATTAATTTAAACATTCAAGGTCATAAGTAACAGGCAGCAGAGAAATGATTTAAACCCAGGGACTCGTATTCCAAACCCAGTTGTCTTTCTATGTCACCAAGTTTGAAGACTTTTCTGTTGGCCTAGTTAAACAGTGCCACTTTTGATATTCATTTATTCAACAAATTACCTAGAAAAGTTCTAATTGTCAAAATCCAAAGCATTGTTTCATGACTTAACATCAGAAACTAAGAAGCCCATATAATATTTCAAAATAAAAGTAATTTAGTCACCAAACAACTATTGATATCTTATTATGTGTCAGGCACTGGGAATACAAAGAAAGGCAAACAAAACAAAACAAAACAAAACAAAACAAAAACAAACAAACCAGTCCTGCTCTCAAGGAGTATATATTCAAATTGAAGATGATATGTAAATATTTCAGTACCTACATGATATCTATCTACCTATATACTTATATATGCATATATATATATATATATATATATATATATGTTAGAGAGAGAGAGAGAGAGAGAGAGAGAGAGAGAGAGAGAGAGAGAGGGAGAGAGAGAGAGAGAGATGGGTGGGGGTGGGGGTAAAAGTAAAGGTAACCTTAGAGAGGAAGGCATTAGAAGATGGGAAGGAGTGGAAAAACTTTCTACAGAAGATTAAATTGAGCTGTCTTAATGGATGTCAGGGAAACTAAGGGGACAGAGCTTTCCAGGCACAGGGATAGCCAATGCAAAGTCAAATAGATGGTGTGTTCTGTTAGAGAAATTGCAAGTAGATGATTGTAACTAGACCATAGAATGTGTGGAAGTAAGTAAAATAGAAACAGACTAGAAAAGAAGGAATGAGGTTATAAAGTGCTTTAAATGCCAGAGGAATATGTATTTGGTTTTAGAGGAAAGAGAGAAACAGTGGACCTCACTGCCAAGGGGAATAATGTACTCAGACCAACATTTAGGGGGGAAAACATCTTAATGGCTTAGTGCAGGATGGGTTAGAGAGAATTGATGAAGGAGATGAGTTAGGAAGTTACTGCATTAGTCTGGGAAAGACATGTGACAGTCGAAACTAGGCTTGTAGCCATATGAATAGAGAAAATGAAGCATAATAGACAGATAGATATGTATGAATATGTGTTTGTGCGTGTATATACATATATACAAATGCATATATACATATATATGAAATATAAAGATAGAAATTACAAGATATGGTAATATATTGTAAATATGGGATAAGAGTGAGGCACAAAGGATGACACCAATGTTGCAAGTATAGATCCATAGAAAATGGTTATATTCTTGACAGTAATAGGAAAGCTGAGCAGTGGGTGGTCTTTGGGTAGTAAAGAGAATGAATTCTGGTTTGGACCTATTGAGTTTGAAATGCCTATGGAACATCCAATTTAAGATGTCCAAAAGGCAGTTGGAGAGGTGTGACTGGAGCTCAGTTGAGAAAATAGGCCTGGATACATAGATCTAGGAAACAACTGAATAAAAATTATAAATGAACCGATGCTAGCTGATGAGGGCAGCCAAAGAGGAGGAACAGACTGGGAAAAGAAGAGGGCTCAGGAGATATCCACAACTGGCGGGTATCATATGGATAAAAATACAAGAAAGGAGACTGTGAATAAGCAGTGAACAGTTTAAGAGAACCAGGCTAGAGCAGAAGCTTGAAAACCCTGGATAAGACAATACCCAAGAGGAGAAGGTAGTGAACTCTATCGGATGCTACAGAGAGATCAAGAAATATAAGGAGTGAGAAAAGGTCCAGAGGATTTGGTAAATGAGAAATCCCTGATAACTTTAGAAGGAGTCTCAGATGAATTCTGATGAGGCCAGAAGCTGGACTGCAGAAAGTTTAGAAGTGAGTGAGAGAGGGAATAAAGGCAGGAAATACAGCAAACTTTCTTGAGTTTAGCCAAATGAGGAGCAAATGGCAGGCATGATAAGAATGAGTAGAAAAGAAAAAAGGATATTCATTATCATTATATCATTATCATCTGTCATTTTGCTCCCCACAAGGGACCACTTACTGATGAATCCTCCTCTGTGCATTGTCTCCTCCTGTTTTCACTTTGCTTAGTGTATCTTTATATAAATATTTATCACATTCATAGGTTTCTATGAAAACAAATAGGGAAAAAATTTCTCCAGCTTTCAGGGTTGAACTCCACATACAGAACCACCAAAGCCAATAAGTATTCTTGGAAGGAATACCACATTTTTACCTTCTATGAATGTTGGTTCAGCAGTGAGATCTTCCCCTCAATGCAGAGTTTGAGTTTATATATGTAAGCCTTTTGGAAAACCAGAATGATTTGAAGAATTCTTCAGTTTCTGGCAAGATTAGAATATTCTGAGATCTGAGTTTTATGATTCATTTTTTCCACAGATTTGATCCCTACCTCCAGTGTTTGACAGTTCCATTTCTACAACTCATTGCATATTCAATGGCTCATAATAACAATTTTCCATGTAATTTTATTGGGTGCTTTTCTGGCTCCAGTGTCTTATTCCAAATAACAAAAGTATAAATACTCATTTGAAATAAGGATATTTCCATTTCCATTTTCACTGCGTTAATATCATCAGAGGACATTTTTTTTTTTTTTGCAAAAGGCTCCCAACTATTATGCAGCCTATTTCACTATAGTAACCCTGCAGGCAAATGGGAATTATGAAAAAAGCTCTGAAGGTGAGGAAAACTCAACCAATATCTCACTTACTGAAAAGGAAGCTAAGAGACTGTGAAATCACAGAATAATCAATCTCCCAAAGGAATAAGGTGCAGCTACATGTCATTATAGATTACCTCAAGGGCAGGATGGAAACAAAGGATGGAAAATGTCCAAGGCAAGGGTATGGAATTGCAGGCTTGGATTTTCTATCAGCGAACATATTTCCCATTTGGTTCCTCACATTCCTAATGCATTTAAGGCTTCTAAATAGTAAAAAAGGTTCACTCTATCTGGCTAAAGGAATTTGAATCCTTTGGGCCATTTGGGCTATTCCTAGATGAGGAAAAGACTATATGAAAAAAGGCCACATCATGATAAAGCTTTAAGACAGGGAAGAGAGTTCCCTATTTACATCACTGTGAAATGCTGGTTTAAAAGAAATAGACAAGAATAAAAGAAAAAAATAACAAAAGAAATAGACCCCAAATCAGCCACTGAAATTAATCTCATTTTTTTTTCTTTTTTATAATCATTAACAGTATAGGAAGTTAGTTCCTTTTCCAGAAGAAGGGCAAAGAGGGAAGGAAGAAAGGTGATTCCTGTGCTGTTAGTTCCTATCCCAAAATCAAAGTTATTTTTTCTAACCCAAGCACAGTATTTGTCACACAGTAAATGCTTTAAGAAAAAATTCTGAATGCCTGAAATTGGGTAGTAAGCCTGTGAGGCCTTCAACTGTGACAAATCAAAAGTTTATGTTGATGGATAGTCCTTGATTCAGCCCCAAATATTCCAGAGAAAAAAGACAGCTCACTGGCCAAAAGGCATTCAGCTTTCCTCCACCTGGCAGGCAGAGCAGAAGAGATTAGGAAATTTTTAGCATAACAAGTACCACTAGAAAAGAAGAACATGGGAGAAAACTAGTACAAAGCCATGGGGATGAGAGCTGGATTGTTGTACATATAGAATATCAAAAAGCATAGAAAGGTTGGACCCAAGAATGTGTGAAATAAACAGAATTCTTTTGAAGCTCTAGTTATAATAGAGATTTATAATGAGGGGTCATTCTATCTGGTTTAGGAAATTGTTCAAATTCAAACAGAGGAATGAGTTACTAAGAGTAGTGAGAATATCCAGATTAGGGATAGTCAGGGGGCAGTTAGGTGGATAGAGCACTGGCCCTGGATTCAGGAGGACCTGAGTTCAAATCTGACCTCAGACACATAACACTTACTAGCTGTGTGACTTGGGCAAGTCACTTAACCCCATTTGCCTCACACAAAAAAAAAGTAGTCAGGTAACTCGTCACTTTATTCCTACCCATACTCAGATTGACCAGTACAAAGGACATAATGTCACTGTTTCTTTATAACCAAAGATAGTTTCCTACATCAGAAATAGTCAAAAGTTTAGAAACATTGGCATACTATAATCATATTATTGGCACATATCAGAAACTTTAAAAATAGAAAATGATAGAACAAAAATTATTCTAAGTATTTCAACCTTCCAGAATCAGAATTCAAATTGTTACTTCCATTATTAATGAACTAATTTTTAGCTGACTCCTTTTTTCTCCCCATATCTCTTCTCACCACCATTATCCCCATTCTACTTGTAAATACTCATCTTTTCTTCAACTTTTAGATCTTTAAGACAACTTATCAGCTATGAAGAACTTTCCTTCTAATAAGGCTCTCTGGACTTTTCAATGCCATATTTTCTCATTTTCACAAATGAGGAAATACTTCACTTCTATCCATCCCCATAACCAGCATTAATTTAGTTTCTTTGAGCTGCATCCCTCCAGATTGGTCATATATTCTTCCCTTTATTCTTAAGTACATATGCAAATTAGAACAAACGTGATGAGAATATTTTCTTCCTTTCTCTTTTGGTCTTTATTTCCAGTGATGTGCATTAACTAGATATCCCTATTTTCCTTTAATTTGCCCTGAGTATTTTAAGTGACATCTTATCATCAAGAGAGTTTAAAAGATTCCTAACTCTCATTCTATGCCAAATTTCATAATTCCTATTCTCCTATTCTATAAAAAGTAATAGCCAATAAAGCTAGCATTTTATATAGAAATTTAAATTTTGAAAAGCACTTTAAAAATATTTTCTTGGGGGCAGCTAGGTGGCACAGTGGATAAAGCACCATCCCTGAATTCAGGAGGTTCTGAGTTCAAATCCGACCGCAGATGCTTGACACTTACTTGCTCTGTGACCTTGGGCAAGTCACTTAACCTTCCTTGCCCCACAAAAAACAATATTTTCTCATTTTATTCTCAAAAAAACAAAAAGTCAGAGGCAATAAAATATCCATATTTTTAAAGAAAAGGACACTGAGACAGAAATTAAGTAACTTATGCAGGGTAATACAACTAATAAGTTTCAATGGTAATATTGAAACCCAAGTCTCTGTGACTTTAAGTCCAGCACTCTATCCACCATACATCCTGGCTTCCACCTCAAACCAGCAAACTAACTTTAAATAAGTGCCATCTTGAAATATTCATATAGCAATGCGAAGATCGGCAATCTAAAAGTGCTATTCACCTTAATTCTTAAAATAAGCCATCATTACTATTAAAGACTATCACTAAAAACCTCAAATACTTTCAGGAAAACAAAAAAGAACATTAGAGACTGAAAATTTTGATGATGTTGGCTATATCTATAGTTGAATCCCTATGATACAAACACAATTATAGAAAAAATAAAAATTTCAGTTTACTTTATTATATAATATTGAGTAACCCTTGGCTCCCACCATGAACACCAAAAATAGTTGTTACAATGAATTAAAAGTACTTATATAGTAAAAGGTAAGATACACCAGGGCAGGGATTGTTCATTTCTTATCCTTATATCCCCAGTACTTAGCATAATGCCTGATTTATGGGAGGTGCATAATAAATGCTTGTTGAATTTAGTGTTATTGGCTTACATGTATAGAATATAACCTATACAGATGAAACAAAGGAAGCAATGCATTAAATACAAGTAAACTAGTTTAGAAACCAAATGTCTTAACACTTCAAATAATGAATTTGGAAATGATTATAAAGTTGAAGCCTGGAAGACATCTCTTATTTAGATAACATGTTTTTTTTACCCACAACTTAATTTGTAATTCTTGACTATTCTCTATAGGCCTGCTTTTTTGGCAGTATTTTCCTCACCCACCTCTCCTTTAGCAATTTCATGAAGCCGTTGACCTTCTCTTATGTTTTTAAAGAAAAAAATACAAAAGTCACTATACATGTCTGTCCATATTTGAACAAAATGTCTCCTGTCAAGATTGTTTTCCTAACAGAGCTTTCTTAGTAGCAAGCTATGAGGGAGAAGATAATGGGTCTTTTTAGCTCAACTGCATCTGTACTAACCTACCTGAAGAAGGATGTATTGCATTTCTAATTAATGTCCATGACTGCTCTCCTACCAACTTCCCTCTTAGTGTTTCCTGTGTCTATTCTGTCTTACCATTTATGCATCCAATTTCTCCTGATAAAAATCAAAGGACTCTTATGTGGCCTTGCATGGTTAGAAAATGGAATTTGGATAGAGGACAGGGAATGATTCCTTGAAGTGGAAAGAAATAGGGGGCATTCATATGGGGTGCATGAAAATTGAATCCAAGAATAATTCTATTTACTGGCTAGGAAATAATCATTCTTGCATCTAGTGAAATGTTTGCTTATAGTGATTCCTCTAGCCATTGAAAGGGGTGTTTGACAAAGACAGGTGGTCAAGGAGACATGAATAATTATTATAAAACATATTGGTTTGACTTATGAAAAGTAAGGAAATTTGAATATATTATACAAGTGCCTGAGACAGTTCCTGGGATTGCCTGCAGTGATGAAATGTGCCCAAAATACAAAATAACAGGATCTAGGTTTGGATCTCAGCTTTCTTACCACCTGTATGATCTTGGACAAGTCATTTGAACTCAACAAATCTATGTTTCCTCATATGTAAAATGAAAGATTTAGACAAGCAGATCTCTAAACTCCTTTCTGGCTCTAAATCTCTATCCGTCCCTTCCCCCCAGTCCCCATATCAGTGATTCTTCTGTGAGAACAACTTTTAGTATGGAAACACCTTTGGCTGTTACAAGTTAGCAACTCATTTGCAACTTGTAAAGAAATTCTTGGGGTGATGAGAGAATAAGTAGCCATACAGCTAGTATGAGTCAAAAGGAGTTTGTGAGGATACCCATTCCTTCTTAATTCCAATTCTATTCACCAAACTACATTGACTCAGTGAATTCTATGATATTTCATACCCATATCAAGAACCAAATATTCAAGAATTTGGAAAAAATCACATCCCCAACAAGTCTGACTAAAATGAGGTTCAATATTATTAACTTCCATTTCATTATGTAACTCATAAATATAAGTTGAACAAGTAAATACTGACTATAAGAGGTAAAACTATGTTTCCCCAGTGGCTGCTGGATGATGATATGGAACTATACAAGTACCTCATTTCATTTTGCAGAACTGATCATTCACAATGATCCTTGTCTCAAACTGTCTCCCACTCTCTGTGATCCTATTCAGGCTCACCTGTTACTCAATTATAAGGGCTCTAGGGTCTCACTGCTGGAACAAACTGAATGTCATTCCAAGATCCCAGGCTTGGAATTATCATTTAATAAGAAAGAGAAAGTGAGTGCAATACCTACCTGTTGGTGCCTGGCCAGCTAACTTTAAGTGACAAGCAAAGACCCATTTCATCTTAGCTGGAACTCAGCACTGTGGTCCAGCTGTTAACTCAGCAAGAAGAGCTGTCCGCCTCTCCATGTAACAGATACTCATTTAGTTTAGGAAGCCTGCCAAACAATAATAGTAATTGTAATAGTAATAGCAGTGATAATTATGGGTAATGTTATGCAAATTGCTGTAAAACTAGTGCTATAAAAAGGCTAACCTCATAATACTGCAAATAGATTTAAGCAAAGAGCTTCTCCAGAATCTGCAGACCAGTTTAATAGCCCTTGCATTCATCTTTCTATTGAATTCTCATTGCCACCAGTTCAAGTACTTGTCTCTTAGTCTAGATTACTGCTATATAGACTCCCAAACCCCAGTGTCCCTTTACCTATAGGGCACATAGGTGATATCATTAAAGCATGACTTTGATCTAGTCAATTTCCTAATCCCACATCAGTAGGGACCCCCCCTTCTCTAAAGGATAAAATCCAAACTCTTTAGCCTAATATTCAAGGTTCTTCATAATCTTCCTTTAAATTGATTTTTCAGTTATATCTCTTGCTGCTTTCTAGACATGAACTCTTCTTAACTAAAACAAAAAAAAAACTATTAAGTACACACATACGGGGCAGCTAGGTGGCACAGTGAATAAAGCACTGGCCCTGGATTCAGGAGGACCTGAGTTCAAATTTGGCCTCAGACACTTGACACTTACTAGCTGTGTGACCCTGGGCAAGTCACTTAACCCTCTTTGCCCTGCCCCCACAAAAAGTATACACATAAATAGAGCATTGCATTAGGCTCTGGGAAAGATGGAGAAAAGATTTTTTAAATCATGTCATAGAGCTTACCACAGCATCAAGATATATGATAGATGCATAAATAATTTTAAGAACCCCAAAGGCACAAACTATTTTCTGATGGTCCTGAAAATGTATAAGAGGTCACATCAAACATTCTTGGAAATTATGTATGATCCCAGAATAAGTCTCCCACAAAGGATATTTTAAGGGAAGGAGCAAAAGATATGGTAGCCAGATACTTTGCCGATAAAATTATCATTTCCAATGGTGAAGTCTGATAACTATCACTCCCTTGGAACCATTCAAAGCCATAGTGAGCTCAAATGGTACTCTTCATATGGTACTGCCTGTGGGGACCAATTTTTAACTGGGGAGTGCTAGCCAAGTGGCTCGCCGTAATATTGGGACAAGGAAAGAGACCGGCAGCCTCCCTCAAAGCAGAACAAGATTTATTTTAACAAGAACAAACTTAAAAACACACACACACACACACACAAACAGGATCGGTAGGATCAAGGGAAAGGAAATAAAATGGGGAAAGGGAAATTATAATACCTGAAAAAATACGACTGCCCCGGAATCAGCTGAAAATACGCAGCAGAACGCCTGTTGCTTTACTGCTTCCACCTAGAATGCCCAATTCTCCTCCCCCAAACCTAGAAAGACACCACCTCGTTTTAGTCAGACTTGTTGGGGATGTGATTTTTTCCAAATTCTTGAATATTTGGTTCTTGATATGGGTATGAAATATCATAGAATTCACTGAGTCAATGTAATTTGGTGAATAGAGGGTCCTCCTTGGAATTAAGAAGGAATGGGTCCCAGCCAATGAGATGGCCGCTCTGACAGTCACATGACTGCCCTCACTAGGCTTCCAATCATTATAATTTTGCCAGGCCCATGTAGGCATCAGGGAGTGATGATGATGAGAGGTGCCAGAGCCCTGGCAATGCTACAACCAGTGGGTGGAGCACCGTGCGGTTTACGGAGCCCCAGGCCAGTGCGCATGGAGGCATTAAAAACCTCAAATAACAATTAATTTTTTACATGCCTTAGCACTTTCCTCATTTATCTGATTCTTACCAGACCTAGGGAGTATGCTTTATTGTTATTTCTGTACCTGAAATCTCATTTGGCATCCTTACTACATACTAGTCAGAACTGTTGTCTTTAATCTATGATCTCAGAAATCAAGTTTTGGTCACACAATGAGTGCTTATATTTTTTAATTTACTGAATGCCAGAAATTGGGTAGCAAGTCTAGTGGGCCTTCAAATGTGACAGTTCCAAAGGTGGTAAAATGGATAGAGGACCAGGCCTGAAGTCTTCCTGAGTTCAAATCTGGCTTCAGACACTTACTAGATATGTGACCTTAAGTAAGTCACTTAATCCTGTTTGTTTCTATTCCTCATCTGAAAAATGAGCTGTGGATGGAAATAGGAAAGCATTCAAGTATCTTTGATGACTAAAACAAATGAACAATATCAACAACAAAGATCAAATAATCAACAAGTTCCTACTATAACCAGCCCTACTTCTCTTACCTAATTAGCTTATGATCAACAGTTCAGGCACACCTGCCTTGCTGAATCTTCACCCTCATATAATGACTCCATGTAATGGAGACCCCACAATGACTCATGGAAAACCCCTATCACTCTGGAGCAACAAAAAGTACATTACTTAAGGAACAAGTTCTCTGGCTGACTGAAGAAATCCAGAATTTCTGCTTCCAATTCATAACATCTTCCTGGTTGATGATAGCACTACCCACATGTGGGCATTTTGAACTAATACCCTATTAACGTCAGATAAATTTGAAGGGAATTTGAAGTTATTGATCAGCTTCCTGCAATAGGTCCATGGAACTATTCCCCACTTGGTTCCTCAAAGATAATATGAGTATGGATTCCTGGAATATCTGCCATCCTTTTGGGGACCAGAATAACTCCCTTCTTAGCCAACTGCTCTGAGAATTCACCACTGAATTCCATCTGGTGTTTCAGCAGCCACAGAAAATCTTCTCTCTTGGCTCCATCCCTAATTTAAAGGACTTTTTCACCTCCTCACCAAGAGCCTTCTTAATCTGGAAATGCTTCCACTCCTATAGTGCTCTCCTCTAATTATATATAAATAGATAGATAGATACATATAGATATATACCATTTTTAAATTATCCTAGTGTGAATCTTTTGGATTGATCCGAGAGAAATCTTAACATTATCACTTTAACTATCAGTTCCAAAACAGTGTCCAGCTCTTCTCTGCTGATCAACCCAGGAAGGAATCCTCCCTTGAAGTAATTAGGCTGGTGAACAGAACAAGGCAAGGGGCCTGATCCACCTAAGAGTAATAACTTCTTTCTCCCGGGAAAAGATTAAATTAACAATTCCCCTAAATGAGAAGGAAAAAAAGTCTCTTTGATTGCTTCAGTTAATCTTTAAGCCTTAAGGACAATTTTTGAAGGGTGTGGTCAAAGGGAGATAGGAAAATCATTCTCCAAGGGTGTGCTCAAAGTTAAGTGATTCTTATTCTGTTTAATGAAACTAATAGTTAACTCAAGATTTATCCTGAGCTCTGTAACTATGTTTTATATTTTGACATTTTCTCTATTGGCTGGGATTGATATTAGTCTAACGTCTAAATGGTATGAATTGGAGGGAGATTTTTTATAGTCTTGGGTTAGATCTTTGGTTCTCTCTCTAAGCAAAAATATTTAAAGACAATAATGTATAATTAATGAACATTGCTTCTGAGAGAATTGTTCCCACAATCCAGAATACAGGATGTTGTCCCCTGCAACACTACCAGTTGTTACAGTTGGTCACCCCTTAAAAGTTATGAGCTATCCTGAATGATAGGATTCTAAACTAGACCAGGGCTTCTTAAACTTTTTCCACTTGTGACACCTTTTCCCCCGAGATATTTTTATGCAACTCCGGGTATATGGGTATATAAAATAGGTATACATAACTTTTTTATTGTTTGTGACCCCCCCACACACACATTTTAGCTTTGCTACCCCATAAGTGGTTATGACCCACAGTTGAAGAAGCTCGGAACTAGACTATGATAAGAACACTTGCAGATAATTCCAGTAAGACCTCAAAATAAGGAGGTATTTTTAAGGTGCAGGTATTCACAACTTTTTCTTTAGCATCTCTTTAGCAATTTAATATAATCTCTAGATCTAGTATTCACCAAAGGTTTTACAAGAGCCTTATTAAGAATCTTTACTAGATGACTTACCACCTTGTCTAGTGGGCTTCAAGTATCTCACTTCTTAATCTGAGTCAAAGTAGGGCATAGTGGCCTTTGTTCCTCTAATATAGAAAGGATAGCAAAACTGTATTAATTCTTTGAGCAAATTGGATATTTTAAGTGGAGCTATAGCTATGGAAGGATGATTATTCTTTTGCCCTACGGCACTGAAATTTAGTGTTCAAATATATTTTGCATGTACTACTTTTATTTTTTGGCCAGGCAATGAGGGTTAAGTGACAGTGTTGGAGGCAGCATCTGACCTACGGTCCTCCTGAGTCCAGGATTGGTGCTTTATCCACTGCACCACCTAGCTGCCCCCTGCATGTACTACTTTTGCAGTAGAAGTCATAATAATGTCGAATAAAACATTTTCGAACTATGGATAGAGTGCTAGATTTGAAGTAAGGAAGAAGTTATGAGACTGTGGGCAAATCACTTAATTTCATATTCTTCAGTTTCCCTATTTGTAAAAATGAATGAATTAGATTTGATGACTTCTGAAGTCTAGTCCAGTTCTAAATCTATGATCCTGTGAATAATTCCATATGAATTTATGGGCTAATTACCCTTCCCACTCAATGGAATTTGTAATTACTGTTTGCATTATTTTCATATTATGAAATGACAATGGTTATTTGATAACTGTTTCATCCTATTTGCCTTGAGCCATGCCCTCAACATGGACACAAAAAGCGATAGTTATGACTCTGATTTTAAGGAAACTTGGTTGGATGAGCCCCTGATTATCACTGGAAGGAAATTTGTCAAATCCATTGATATTTGCTCCAACTCATCCTGTACATATTTAGTTGGTATATAGTTGTCTATTGTCTCCCCCATCGTGAAGTCCTTGAGGAAGGGAATTGTTCGGGGCTTTCGTTTGTATCCCAAACACTTAGCACATGTTTATTAATACATCCTCACTACTTGCCTGACTGAAAGGAGTCCTTAGAAGAACAGTCATCTTAACAGGAGCTCCAAGTACCCTATCTTCCTGTTACCTGCCAATTATGCTCTACTGTTAGGTGGACCTGATACTGTTAATCCCACCAACAGGAGAATCTGGGCCTGAGGCAACATATCCCAGGAGTCTCAAGACCACTGATATCCAAGATTAACCCCATGACCTCAATCCTAGCCATAGTCTCAGGAGATAACCTTAAAGACACAAGAGTTTCTAACCTCAGGACACAAAACCATTATGATCACAATCACCCTGGTGCCTTTATTATATTCTGCAGGAATATAACTTGGCAACAACAACAAGTTAACATACTACCCGAGGTGAGACATGAAAAATGCAGATACCTAAGGAAAGCTACACTAGAAACCTCAGGGCTGTATTTGTCAACTTAGATAAGGTTTTCACCTGTTTCTGTCACCCAATCTTCTGCTTATATGTTCAAATCCACCATAAACCTAATCATGTAATTAAAGTGCCTGTTCTTGGCCAGTCTTTTAGTCCTTTGAGCCATATTCATCCTCTTATTAATGTCATGGTATATTTATATATAAGTACTCCAGACTAAAAATGGCCCCCTTATTTAAATATAAGTGAACTCTCAGGCTAAAAGGCTGTTACCTGACCAATAGACAAGAATACATTAATAAGACCCTTAAAAGAGAAAATAGGGAGATGCTAGCCTATTATGATTAAGAATTAAATCAATTTCTAGGATGCAGTCAAATAAAACATTGAAACAGGACAATCCAACTATAAAGCTGGATCAGTATTTCTTAATAATGTAACTTAAAAGTTATATTTCATTCACTGTGGAAAATCAATTCCATTACCTAAAAAAATGTGATATTAGAGTTAACTAATAAGATGTTTGAAGTTTGCAAGAAATAAATGTTGTATTAGGATAAATGGGTAATTTATGGGGGGAAATGGCTTTGTCATAATTGGATGGAGATCAAAGGAAGTTTGATTATCCTAATTAGTGATGTTGTTACAAAGGTATCATCATATCAATATGGTGAACTTAGGATATTAATAAAGAAAACATACTGGAGGGTTTGCAAAAGAGTTACTGACACATGATTGTGATGGAATATTATAGTACTACGCAAAATTATGAACTCAATGATTTTGGAAAAACATGAAAAGACTTACAAGAAATAATTAACAACAAAGTGAGCAGAACCAAGAGAACATTGTATACAGTAAGAGCAATATTGTTTTAAGAACAGCCTTGAGCAAATAAGTTATTTTGACTATTATAAATACCAAAATTAACTATAAAGGACATATGAAGAAAGAATATCTATATCCAAAAAAGAACTGATATATAGAATTATGTATAGAATAATTTTACATATGTACACTTATTTGCGTCTAATGATAGCCTTATCTAGGGTGGGGGGGAGGGGAGCGTGAAGGAAAAAATAGAAATGCACATGATAATTTTGTTGTATATTTGAAAGGAATACCAAATTGTACACAGTAGATTTGCCATTTCATGTGCAATCACTTGTATTGCACTAGATTATAAGAATGCATGTTTTATTCCTTAAATTACTTTTTTTAAAAGTTACTGAATAGATATGGAGACTTCATAATACTTATGGTGGTATTTTGTTTTTATATTCATTGCCAATTTACCATTTTAGAGGTGGTGACAGAATTTTGTCATGATATGGCAAATATTACAGAGAAATAAAGATTTTCCCTCCCAAGTTTGCTTCAGTGGGAACTATACACTAAGGCCATGACAACTGACCCTGTTGTGCTTGGTCCGTGGCAAGGTAACTCAGCACTAATCAATGTGTTACTTTGGGTACTAATATGTCCTCATATCTAAATGATCAGTAAACAATTGGCTTAATCACACACTTCAATAAAAGATTTTAATTGGGTAAATGGAAGCTATATTTATTTTATTTTTGTTTGTTTTTGTTTTTGTGGGGCAATGGGGGTTAAGTGACTTGTCCAGGGTCACACAGCTAGGAACTGTCAAGTGTCTGAGTCCAGATTTGAACTCAGGTCTTCCTGAATCCAGGGCCGGTGCTTTATCCACTGTGCCACCTAGCTGCCCTATATTTATTTTTTTAATAGAGTCACCTAGGTATTGGGAAGAAATGGTTCAGCATTGAATAAAACTTGTTTATAAGAAAAAAAAAATTAAAGGGTATGAGTAAGAAAAAAACTGTAGTTGGATACTATGGGATTATTGTTTTGTGTATTTTATATATTTTCTAGAAGAGTGAACACAGTGCACCTACATCTCACCCTTTCCAATGAATCACATAACCAATGGAGAAAGCTCCCATAAAGCTCAGGGAATGAACAGTAATACCATAGGACAGAGTTAATATGGACAGGTATTAATCACCTAATGGGATTTAAGGGGTAAATATATTCTATACTTATCAAGTGAAAGATTAATAAATCTAGGGAAAGGGTCTAGCAGTAACTGAGCAATTGTTTCAACTAAACAACTGAAGACAAACTTCTCAGAGGAAATAAAAGGGTTTTGTTCATTAAGGATTATGTGTAATAGTTTCTCTTGTTATACCTGGTCTTCTTAAACTTTTTCCACCTGTGACCCCTTTTCACCTGAGAAATTTTTACACAATCCCAGGTATATAAGTACATAAAACAGGCATACATAACCTTTTACTGTTGCCAAATTTTTCACAACCCCCACATTCAGTTATGCAACCCTATATGGAGTCACAATCCACAGTTTAAGAAGCTTTGTGTTATACTCTTTTTTAAATTCCTGCTTAAATGTTTTGTTATGTTATGTCGGTGCTGTTGCTTGACAGTGTGGTGATCACCTGAATACAGTCAACTAAATAGTCAACTAGAAATGACTTTAGAAGTTTCTGGTTTTGAACTAGGTGGATGAAAAATAGTCCTGATGAAGGAAATTGCCAATCTAAGTACTCTTGATTTATACTTGAGTCTAAAGAGCTGCAGATCCTTGTGGGATTCACAAAGTACAAAGACAAAATGAAACAAGAGTAGTTCAAGAACAGCACCACAAAAATTACCAAAAAACTTCAAAGGTGAAAATGGGATATGTCATTTCTTCAATCCCAGAATACTTAAACTAAGGAGTACTCCTTAAAGCCCAAAATGAAAAAGTTTAAGCCAAATAAAGATGCAAGGCTTTATGCCACACTTAGAACTTAGAGAACTTGGTAATAAAAACAATGGCAAAATTATAAAAACAAATTTACAACTAGGTTCTGATTCCCTATTATTCTCATTTTTCAATTTGTGTTGCATATTTCTATTGATGTAGAACCAATGATCGTATTTAACAAAATTATAATTTCCTGTAGTATTTCAAGGGATTCATCACTTGTACTAATCAAGACCTGGCTATATTCATTGAATTAGAATTAGACCAATGATTTCATTAGTATAGGAAACTCTCTCTATGGAAACTCCCATTATCAGTGCAAGCTGGTACCCTCTCTGCAATTTATACTCTCTGGGGGCACTGAGAGTTTTATTGACTTGTATAGAATTTGCAGTTATTATGTGTCAAGAACAGAATTTAAGCAAGGTCTTCCTGTCTCAGAAGTCTGCTCTCTACTATTTTAGTGATTTCCAGGTGTGAATTGGAGCCCTAGGGGGAACTGAGACTGTTTGAAGGGATTAAGTCAAAATTGTTTTCATAATAGCAATAAGACTTTTGATTTCTAATGCAGTAAATATTGATAGAAGAAACCCACAAAAACAAAAGCTTGGTGAGGGAGGGTTTGTCCTCAATATTTTTTAAGAATGTAAAGAGTCCTGAAATTAAAAAGTCTGATAACAGAAGGAGTGTGCCTTGTCACAGATTTCTGTATCATTAAAGGAAATTAAGATCTTTTGAGGTTAGGGGAGTTTAAGAACCAAATGCACTCACAGAACATCCGACTAGGTAAATTATGATGCAGGTGAAGAGTTCAAAGCAAAATTAAGCAATAAGAGGAATTAGGAGGAAGAGATGTATGGAGTACTTTGACCAAAAATTAATCTGCCTCACACTATCCTTAATGCTAAAATTATTTTGAAACACTAACCTGATGCATCAAACTACAATTTAAAATAACCCCCAGTATATGGTTTGCCCCATCATCAGTGCTCTCAGGGCTGTAGTAATCCTCCACTGTAAAATTCGCCAGTTTTCATATCCACAGAGTCATTCAGGTCAGAATTCTTCAAACAGTTTATATCAAGCAAGAAGAAATAAATATATCAAGATTCTGTTGCAAATAAAAAAACATCATATTATATTAATCTGCCTAGCATCCCATGCTAATAGTGAGCCTTGGACTTCACTTGAGTATAGTGTAAAATACCAGAGTTCAAAAATTAACCCAGGTGTTATTTTTGCTGAAAAGATTACTCTCTGGGGAAAAGGCTTTACACTGACAATTTTGAGTTCCTGTCTCAGTTCTATCCCTAATGAACATTATTAAGTATTTATTTATTAAGTATCATTTTTATCATTTATTAAGTATCTACTATGTGGTAGAAACTGCAACAGAAAGAGAAAAAGCAAAATGAAATAATTTTCACTTTCAAGAGGTTTTGATGGTAGGGATTGGGGAGGTGTAATCTGGAGATAAATAAATATAAAATATATTCACATGACTACAAAGTAATGGGAAGGAGGTACTAACGATGGGCTTGGGAAGTCCTAATGATGGGGAGGGTCAAGAAAAAAAGTGTAGTATCAAAAATTAGAGCTAGAAGAATTAAACACAATCTAAGAGGTTATTAGGCTCACTCCTTCCCGCCATTTTACAGATAAGTAAATAAAGGTTCAAGGAGGTCAGGTGACTTATCAAAGAGTACACAGTCAACAAGAATTCATTAAGTTCACATGTCAGGCACTGTGTTAAGTTTTTGGGATACAAAAATCGCAAAAAGTGTTAATGCCCTCAAGGAATTCATATTCCAATAGGGAAGACAACATATAAAATATGAATAGAATAAGAAAAGCTCCTCACATCAGTATCTAATGGAGTTGTCAGTCTAGTAGGGGGCTCAGACAAAAACACAGTCATAATATATAATAATGTTATATATAATTTTAGATGATAAATGTATTAAAATGACCACTTCAAGGATCCAGATTCCACAGATTTAAGGGAGCATGGAATTGAATACAGAGCTTTAGACCACCTCAATCATTCTGTTCACAAGCTTACAATATATCCATATGCAGACAAGGAGAAAGGCTGCTAGTACCTGTTGGGTGGACTCCAATATGCAGGACACGGACAAGAACTACAGACGATAATGAAAAGTGAGTGGGTGTAAAATTGAAAAATTGATTTTTACTTTTATATTTGTTAAGATTAAGCTAGATTTAATAGTCCCCTTTTGCCCATTCCCTTATCCAAGCAAGTCTACTCAGGAAACCTCAAGTCACTTGGGTAACAATTCTATTCTGGTGATTCAGGTAACCAGGTGACTTGGGTCAACATTTCATTCTTATAACTCTCCACCCCTTAAAACCTTCACAGACCACCCATATTCTAGAGAAAACTTGCTAATATAAAGGTCAAAGTGATCCAGTGAAAGTTGTCATAGTCACTCCCAATTTTCCCAAATCACACCTCTTTGTGATTTAGAGGATGACAGAAGAGGAGGTCCAAAGATGTAATGTCAAGCTGATGTCACAGGCTTTTTGTTTTCTTCTAACCAATCAGAAGAAGGCACACCTATGTATTCAGATTTTACTTTTTCTGTTAAGCACTATAAAGACCCTGTCAGCACTTACTCAGAGCCTTTGGTTGTTAAGAGGCCATTAACAACATTTATTAGCAATTGCTATCATTGCTAATAAATTGATAGTGCTTGGAAATTTTATCTCTCAGAATTTCTCTCATGACATGGGTTTGAGTTATGATCTGTGCCAATAAAAGTAGAATCCACATCAATGAGATGAAAGATCTACTGTTATATAAGTACATTAAAGAGATGGAAAATGAAGTGTGATGGGAAGTCAGAGGAAGATTGTATCAGTACCTGCATCTGGAAGCTTCATGGAAGAGATGTCATTTGATTTAGAATTTATAGGATGTATAAGAATTCAACAGGTGAGCTAATTAGTAAGTATTATTATGTCCTGGGCATCTAGGTAGTATAAATGGATAGAGAGCCAGGCCTAGAGTCAGGAAGACCCAAGTTCAAATCTAGCCCTCAAACACTTACTAGATGTGTGATCCTGGGCAAGTCACCTCACCTTGTTTACTTCATCTTTAAAATGAGCTGGAGAAATAAATGACAAAACCACTGCAGTATCTTTGCAAGAATAAAAACAGAAACAAACAAATAGGGTCACAAAGAGCTGGACACAACTGAAAAACAGGGCAACAAATAAGCCCCTACTATATGCCCAGTTACATGTTCAACACTAGGCATATGATATAAAAGTGATATAGTCCTTGCCTTCAAGGACATGCCACTAGAAGGTACAACATTTTCACAATCTATCAATTCAAAATAAATACAAAACAGTAGGAACACTGATAATGGAGGAATCAGGAAAGACCCCTTAAAGGAGGTAACATTTGTATTGAACCTGGAAAAAAGCTAGAGTTTCCAAAAGACAGAAGTGAGAACAGAGCACTTGGAAGACAGTTTGTGCAAAGGTCATGATGTGCAAATGGGAAATAACTATGGGGACTGTCCAGAGAGCTAGTTTGACTAATGCATAAAGTGTATTAAAAGGAATAGTAATATGGAAATAAGCCTGGAAATACAAATACCAAAGAGTTTGAATTGTATTTTTTTGTGGGGCAATGGGGGTTAAATGACTTACCCAGGGTCAGGCAGCTAGTTACAGTGTCAAGCTGTCTGAGGCTGGATTTGAACTCAGGTCCTCCTAAATCCAAGGCTGGTGCTTTATCCACCGCTCACCTAGCTCCTTCCTTGACTGTATTCTAAAGGCAAAATGGAAACTACTGAAGCTTTCTTGAGAAGCATGGCAAGAAGTTGTTTAGTTTAGGACCCACCAGGATCTGTACCAGGCTCTGAGCTGTTTAACATTTTTATTATAACTCAGATAAAGATATATTCATCAAAATAGACGATGACACAATGCCATGAGGAACAGCTAACACCATGTGTGACAGAGTCAAAGCCAAAGGATCTTGTCAACCTACATCACTGGACTGAAGTCTAAGATGAAACTCAATAGAGAGAAATGTAAAGACTTACTTCGGAATAAATAATCCAACTTCCTAAGTATCAACTGGGGAGCATGATTAGATAGCAGTAGGAGAAAAAAATCTAGGATTTAGGGACAAGTTCAGTATGAGGCAGCAGTTTAATGTGGTCACCAAAAACAAAACAAAACAAAAAACTGTTTTGATCTTGGACTACATTAATAGAGGCATATTCTCTAGTCAGAAGGAAATGTTATCCCCACTATACTTTGTTCACATCTTACCTCATCTGGTGTACTGGATTCAGTTTTGTAACGATTGGAATGACGGCACCTGCTGGATACTTACTGTAGAAGAGTTCTGCCCATGAAGCGAAGGTCTTTGAGGGCAAGACCAGGAGTCTTTTCTTTGGGAGGAAGTGATGCGGACTAGTGGGAAGAGGAAGGAAGAGACTGGCGCTGACTCTGGCGCTCTTTCCTGGGGACGCTGGCGGAGAAGGGAGCTAGAAATGTGCTCTCCCTTTAATAGATAGGAATCTAGGCCTTTCTCTCTCTTTACCAAATTCTTATTCTCCTTAATAAATGCTTAAAAGTCTAACGCTTGCTAAAGCTTATAATTTATTGGCGACCACTCATTAGATATTTTAGACAGACTAGCTAGAATTTTAGCCCTTAACAGATGGCTGACCACGAAGAGGAAAGCTAAACCTCAGTCTTCTGATCTTCTGGTTGGGTAAGAAATTTCCCCTACCCTAACCTAAATCTTAAGTACTGCTGAATTGCCAGGTGTTTTCCCTTTAAATTTTTTCGAATGGACCTTTTAAACTCCCTAATTACCCTATTTTTGATTTTAGTCTGTTTAACCAGACAAATGGGAGATAAGATCATGTTAATGCTTTGTTTTTGTGAATTTCTATTTTTCTTTTTATTTTTGTTAAAAGAGCCAGCAACTTACTCACACAAGGAAATATCTCTCCCTCTCCCAACCATGCTTTTTCAGAGAAACCTGAAGAGATTCCCGCAGCTTTTCCCAGTTCTAACAGTAATTGTTGCTTTATTTTGCATGCCTGGAGGCAATGACCCACCCTCTAGAAGCTTTTAATCCCCTAGCACCTGGAGGCAAAGTGGGGAAGAGGAATCCAGGCCTGAGTTCAAAATCAGTCTGATTCAAATTGTGCTGGTCCCTCCCCTCCTCCCCAGACCCCACCCTCTACTCCTCCCATGGCCAAGCCCATTGCTTCCCCGGCCTGGGAAGTCAGAGAACTGATGCCCAGCTCACTTTCTCTAACTACATTTGCAGCTTCAGGCTCAGCCCTTTCCCAGCCTGGCTGTGCTTCTGAGACAACCTTAGAAAGCCCTTTAAATTCCAGATATGCTTGTTTTGTTCATAATTTTGCTAACCTGCTTTTGTCTTTAATTAAGTACTCTCTATAAAGCATTTGTATGGTGAAAGACTGCCAGACAATATAGAGGGGTTAAAGAAGAAAAACTTAAGCTGAATAAGAATGACAATCATCACCATAGTTCAAGACTCTGCTTCTTTTGCCATGGAAGGGTACATATTTTACAGAAATGTAGAAGTAAGCAGCAAGGTATTGATATGAGTATTGGGGATTTTAGATATCGGAATCAAAAGTGTTCTGAATTCACTCAGAGTAATAATGTCAGTTCAGAGGTTACATAGGATTTCTATGCTATTATATATACATTTTGAATTAATGGTATGGGTTTATTTTCATAGAGATTTTCATGCTTTTGAGATTGTGTCTTATACTTAGTTTTAAAACAAGGAGAATATTTGTAAAAGCTTTTTAGTCATGTGATCAAGTTTATATTTTATAATACTCTTTAAGTTCATGTTCCATTTAGATTTCCTTAGTTTGAATTTCACTGTCTTTTATTGTTCCATGGGTATTTTCTTCTATTCATTTATCTAATTTTGAAAAAATTGCAAGATGGTTTTGATTTCATATACAGTGTTAATTCTAGGAGTATTGTGCTCCCATATTCTGAGTTGTTTGTTTTTGTTATTTTTTCTCAACTGATTATTGATCAAACTCTTTAAAGCATTTCCCTGGCAAATTGTTTGCCATGGCAAGTGTAAATTGATTCTAGAAGTATTATTTTTGATAAGCATATTCCAAAAAAAAAAAAAAAGAGGGGAACATTTGTAAAAGTTTTCTTTTTTCAGAAAAAAGTTTTCTTTGATATTCTGTTGTGCTTTAACTTGTATTTAAATATGTTCTGATTTTTCACAAAAGTAATTGTATACTAAGTGCAAAAAAGGGGTATTATTTGAAATTGTTGCATAATTATATTTGTGTTCAGAGTCAAGATGTATTCACATTTTTTGCAATCATTTATTATCCTCAATTTTTAAATCCATATGAGACTTGGATTATGGGAACTTATCATTTAAGACATTAATTGCCTTTATTCTGAGTTATCAGATACCAGTTGGCCAAGATGCATCCAATCACAAGAGGAATACAGCAAGAGCAGACACTGAACTGTCACATGAGGGGAGAATGCATGAAGTCAAGGTATGGCCGAGGGAACGGCTTTTGACTAATGTTGAGGTTGGATTCTCTTGGTTTAATATTTTATTTTATTTTTCCCCACATATTGTACAGATGGCTGGAAGTATTCATCCCACCCATCTCACTCCTACACCTGGCTTCTATGCTCCCTCCTATATGCCTGATGCCAATGGACATCTCAATCCCATGCATCTGATTAAGTTTGACTCAGTTTCCTCCAATCTGTTCGGTGGCATGGACATATATTCCATCCACCTATTTTAAGCCTGGCATACTGCATGGACAGTACATATTGCTCAAGTGTGGGAATGCTCATATCCCATCATTTCTCTGTTCTTTTATGGTAACCCCCCATAATTATCTCAGGTGTCATGATAAATAACAGTGTTGAATTTGGCCTTGACACCTGTTACCAATTATATTAGATTTTCTAATTTCTCATAATGGCATGAGGATAATTAGGCAGATGATGCAAAAAGTGATGAACAAAGATAAAAATTATTTTTAAAATTAATATCGCAGCAATTGTCTTCTCAATTACTCTCCATAAGGGGGGACTATATTAATAATGTACTTTTAAAGAATGGTTCAATTTTTGTTTTATTGTATGTTTCACGTGTTAACAACTAGATTCTGTATTCCCTTAGACATGTTTTTGAGAACTTTCATTGTTTGATTTGATTATTGACAAAGCTATTTTAAGTTGTATTAAGCTCAATTTTGTAGGAAATTTCCTGGCTGATTACCAGTATCCACACATCAACCCCTGAAAAGACTTCCATTCCACGACTACACCTAGAGGACATCTGAGGAAAAGACTTTCAGAGACTTTAAATGAACAGTTTTGATTTGTTGTTTTGTTGTTTTTTTTCTCTTTCTGTTTAATATACACCATCTGTAACATGTATTCTCTGCAGAGGCCCTCCCTTTGCAAGACTAATGTCAAAGCGTCGGTTCATGAGGACAAAACAAAAATCGCCCCTCTGGACAAAACTTTCCTCTCTTCCTTTCTATATTGTTGTTCACATATTATTAGTTAGCAATAGTTATTATATTGTTTTTACTGTTCCATCAAGGAAACATTTTGTTTCTTGAGGAACAACAGGGGGGACTGTAACGATTGGAATGACGGCACCTGCTGGATACTTACTGTAGAAGAGTTCTGCCCATGAAGCGAAGGTCTTTGAGGGCAAGACCAGGAGTCTTTTCTTTGGGAGGAAGTGCCGCGGACTAGTGGGAGGAGGAAGGAAGAGACTGGCGCTGACTCTGGCGCTCTTTCCTGGGGACGCTGGCGGAGAAGGGAGCTAGAAATGTGCTCTCCCTTTAATAGATAGGAATCTAGGCCTTTCTCTCTCTTTACCAAATTCTTATTCTCCTAATAATGCTTAAAAGTCTAACTCTTGCTAAAGCTTATAATTTATTGGCGACCACTCATTAGATATTTTAGACAGACTAGCTAGAATTTTAGCCCTTAACAGTTTTCAGGGACACATTTTAAGTAGGATACTTATTAGATGGAGAGTACTCAGGGGAAGACAATCAGGAATGTTAAGGATTTTGAGTCCTTGTCATGTGACATCTGGTTGAAGAATGTAGCTCTGTATAGTATAGTAAAACACAAGTTCCCCTTGATACTGGACTGAAGTACTTAAAAAGCAATCCTGTGAAGGACCTAAACTTTTTCTTTGTGGTTCCAAAGGGCAGAACCAGAAGTAATGGAAGCAATTTGCAAATAGGGTGATTTATTCTTGATGTCAGGAGAAAAAAAAATCATAATAATTAGTGCTGTTTAAAAGTAGAATGGTCTGCCTCAAAAAGCAGTGTGTTATTCCTTCCTTGAAGTCTTCTAACAGAGGTCAGATGACTGCTTTTCAAGTATGTCATAGTAGATATTTCATTTGTAGATGGATTAGATTGAGTGGCTGCTGGAGTCCCTTCTCACTCCAATTTAACAATGCAAAATTTAAACAATGGTTAATCAATGTTTGGATGGGGATGATGAGAGGTAATGTGGATTAGAATTTAACCTTTAGTAAATTCACAGAGAGAGATCTTCTGTACATTCCCCTAGGAGTTGGAAAATCTAGGTCATGTTTATATTTATCATGGGAAATCATTCAGACAACCAGTGCAACCAGAACTTTGGGATATATTTATTAGCACAGGCTTTCTACCTTACAGCTACTTACAGCAACTAATACCAAACCCAACTTCTGCAGCTAAAATATAGTAGCTTCTGCAGGGAACAATGATTGCAGGATCATAAGTACATTGATAGAGGTGAAAAGGCCCTCAGAGGTCACCAAATGCCACCCCAGTCGTAATTGCTATCAGAGATAGGTCTTTGTTCTTTAGTTAAGGATGGATAGAGGCAGTAAGTTATTGTTTTAGTTTATTCTTTAGATTTTTTATTAAAATATTGTTTTAAAAATACTTTTATAAATGATTTTAATATCATTATTTATACCCTCTCATTATATCTACCCTCTCCATTCCCACCACCTCTGTAACTTTGTTCCATCCCTTTAACAAACAGAAATAAAAAACAAAAGTAAGCGAAAGTAATTAAAACAATGATTGAGCCTGACTATATTTACCATCCCCCTTCCTTAGTCTCCCACCTTTATAGTGAAAAGAGGGAGATGTATTTCATTATTTGTTTACCTGAAGCAAGATTGGTCATTGCAGTTATTCAGAGAGGAATCCCCATTTAGTGTTTTCATTTACATTTCTGTAGTCATTGCCCCTGTTTATACAATTTATCCCCTTTCTAATCTGTGTTCTACATAGCAGTGAAATTTGTATTCCTAAAGTGGAAAGTTCGATAAGATAATTTCTTTGACTAAGACATTTCAATGGTTTCCCATTGCCTTTAGAATAAAATATTGTATAGATGTCCCCATTTGTCATGAAAAGTCTTTCATAATCTGATTCCAGCTTTCCTTCTAGGCTGATTACCTATTACTCTAAACTCAGACATTCTACATTCTAGCTAAACTAACCTAGAGAGCAGGAAGAACCTAGAGGCAGGAAGACCTGAGTTAAAATCTCACCTCTGATGCATATTGGTTATATGATCCTGGACCCGTCATTTAACTTCTCAGTGATCTATTTTCTTAGCCAAGGTTTTTTAGAAGAGCAAATATATTTCTCTGGACTTGGAACCAAAGAAACAAGTATTAAATACTGCCTCAGTCACTTACCAACTATACCTGGTAAATCTTTAGTTAAGAAAAATATAATTTGATCTCTTGTCCCAAAAAGGAACTCTGATGAACTAGGCCAATGATTTGGATCATATGAAGCAGCTATTTGGTGCTATGAATAGAATTCTGTACCTGGAGTCAGAAAGACCCAATTTGAGCCTCAGGCACCTACTAGCTATGTGACCGTGGATAACTGAATTTTTGTCTGGCTCAGTTTCCTCAATTATAAAATGGGGATAGTAATAATAGCACCCACTTCCCTATGTGGTTTTGAGGATCAAATGAGATATTATATGTAAACCACTTAGTACAGTGCCTGCCACAAAGTAGGTACTTAGTAAATACATCTTTACTTCCTTCCTTTAAATGATTGAGTTCAAGAAAGAACTAAGAAAAATTCTGTGTGACCTCATTCATAATCCAAATGACTCAAGTGAAACTCACAGTGGCTGGAGCCACAAAAGACAAAGGATGGCATCCAGAGAGAGGAGCCATGTGTCAGAAAATGGAATTAATGGTCTTATTTCAAAGCTAAGGATATCAGTTCAGAATATTCAAGTCAAAGGCACTACATAGAGGGAATGGGTTATTAGTTTCCTCACATGATCAAATTCACATTCTTTCAAGGTATTAGTACAGTAGCCACTTACCCTCTTTTTGCTTTTTCCCCCCTTTGGGACTGAATAGCTGTGAAACAATGCAAATAATAATAGGAAGATTGCTTTTTTACAAAATTAAACAGATGGCCACTGCAAATGCCAGATGCATATACATGTCTTGGATCAATCATAGATTTCCCTAAGCTTTTCTCTTTTAAATCTTTAATAAGGAACTGAGGACTATTTGTTACTTAAATTTCTACATGGACTCCATGTAGTGAAAATGCATATTTTGATTTGATGATAAATATTTTTTTAAATGATTTCAGCATAGGGAGCTAAGGTTTAGAAAAAGCCTCCAAGAGTTTTCTGGATTTTGTGGAAATTCAAGTATTTCCACAAATTTATTTCTTTTCATCTCAAAATGCAAATTTTCATTTTTAAAAAATTTGGAGGAAGTTTTGCCACTTAGGAAAATTCAATGTAAATATAATAGAGAATTAAGGTATAGAGACCATGATGGAATTAGAATGATAATGAGATTATGTTTAAATAGAACAGAATTGTCATATATCTACTCTATCACCATTACTTAGTAAATATAGTAATAAAGTTTCATTGATGAAAAGAAATTGAATCTATTCCTCATCATAGCATCTCATTTATTGAGAAGCATTGCCTATAATGATTTCCTTCAAAGCAACATCTGTTATGTATTAACCTTTCAGCCTTCAAAAGCATGTGATATGAATTCCTTGCTCAAACTCCTGGTCAGATGACCCACTGATGACATTTAATAAATTGCACCCACTGAAAATAGATTTTAAATTTTGTAAAAAACACATTATGGATGGCAGCTAGATGGTGCAGTGGACAAAGCACTGGCCCTGGATTCAGGAGGTCCTGAGTTCAAAGCCAGCCTCAGACACTTGACAATTACTAGCTGTGTGACCCTGGGCAAGTCACTTAAGCCTCATTGTCCCACAAAAACAAACAAAAAAAACATATTATGAAAACTTATCTTTTTTTCCCACTGTATGCTTCAACTGAATATGTCCCTGAAATCAAGGAATATGGAAATAAGAGGCTATTCCTTTATAGTATAAAGAATTAATTGTTATTGTAACGATTGGAATAACGCCACCTGCTGGATACTTACTGTAGAAGAGTTCTGCCCATGAAGGGAAGGTCTTTGAGGGCAAGACCAGGAGTCAGGAAGTGACGCGGGCTAGTGGGAGGAGGAAGGAAGAGACTGGCGCTGACACTGGGGCTCTTTCCTGGGGACGCTGGCGGAGAAGGGAGCTAAAAATGTGCTCTCCCTTTAATAGATAGAAATCTAGGCCTTTCTCTCTCTCTTTACCAAATTCTTATTCTCCTTAATAAATGCTTAAAAGTCTAACTCTTGCTAAAGCTTATAATTTATTGGCGACCACTCATTAGATATTTTAGACAGTTTAGCTAGAATTTTACCCCTTAACAGATGGCTGACCACGAAGAGGAAAGCTAAACCTCAGTCTTCTGATCTTCTGGTTGGGTAAGAAATTTCCCCTCCCTCTCCCTTTAACTGATAAGTACTGGTGTACTGGCTGTGTTTTCCTTTAAATTTTTTCGAATGGACCTTTTAAACTCCCTAATTACCCTATTTTTGATTTTAGTCTGTTTAACCAGACAAATGGGAGATAAGATCATGTTAATGCTTTGTTTTTGTGGATTTTCTATTTTTCTTTTTATTTTGTTAAAGAGCCAGCAACTTACTCACACAAGGAAATATCACTCCCTCTCCCCAACCATGCTTTTTCAGAGAAACCTGAAGAGATTCCTGCAGCTTTTCCCAATTCTAACACTAATTGTTGCTCTAATTTTGCATGCCTGGAGGCAATGACCCACCTCTAGAAGCTTTAATCCCCTAGCACCTGGAGGCAAAGTGGGGGAAGAGGAATCCAGGCCTGAGTTCAAAATCAAGTCTGATTCAAATTGCTCTGGTCCCTCCCCTCCTCTCCAGACCCCCCCCTCTACTCCTCCTATGGCCAACGCCCATAGCTTCCCCTGCCTGGGAAGTCCAGAGATCTGATGCGCATGCTCAACTTTTTTCTACCTGCATTTGCAGCTTCAGGCTCAGCCCTTCCCTGGCCTGGCTGTGCTTTTGAGACAACCTTAGAAAACCCTTTAAATTCCAGATATACTCGTTTTGTTCATAATTTTGCTAACCTGCTTTTGTCTTTAATTAGTAATCTTATAAAGCATTTGTATGGTGAAAAGGTTTTAATTTTTGTTTTATTATATGTTTCATGTGTAACAACTAAGATTCTGAATTCCCTTAGACATGTTTTTGAGAACTTTCATTGTTTGATTTGATTATTGACAAAGCTATTTTAAAGTTGTGTTAAGCTCAATTTTGTAGGAAATTTCCTGGCTGATTACCAGCATCCACACATCAACCCCTGAAAAGACTTCCATTCCACGACTACACCTAGAGGACATCTGAGAAAAGACTTTCAGAGACTTTAAATGAACAGTTTTGTTTTGTTTTGTTTTGGTTTTTCTCTTTTCTTTTTCTGTTATAATATACACCATCTGTAATATGTACTCTCTGCAGAGGCCCTCCCTTTGCAAGACCAATGTCAAAGCGTCGGTTCATGAGGACAAAAAAAAAAATCGCCCCCTCTGGACAAAACTTTCCTCTCTTCCTTTTCTATATTGTTGTTCACATATTATTAGTTAGCAATAGTTATTATATTCTTTTTACTGTTCCGTCAAGGAAACATTTTGTTCTTGAGGAACAACAGGGGGACTGTAACGATTGAATAACGCCACCTGCTGGATACTTACTGTAGAAGAGTTCTGCCATGAAGGGAAGGTCTTTGAGGGCAAAGACCAGGAGTCAGGAAGTGCGCGGGCTAGTGGGAGGAGGAAGGAGAGACTGGCGCTGACACTGGGGCTCTTTCCTGGGGACGCTGGCGGAGAAGGGAGCTAAAATGTGCTCTCCCTTTAATAGATAGAAATCTAGGCCTTTCTCTCTCTCTTTACCAAATTCTTATTCTCCTTAATAAATGCTTAAAAGTCTAACTCTTGCTAAAGCTTATAATTTATTGGCGACCACTCATTAGATATTTTAGACAGTTTAGCTAGAATTTTACCCCTTAACATATTTGAGGTTTACGGAGACTTCCAGGCAGACCCCAGGTTGACCACACAGAGCCCCCAGCCAACTGGCTGGCAGCTCTGACAGTCACATGACTGCCCTCACTGAGCTTCCAATCATTATAATTTTGCCAGGCCCATGTAGCTGTTGGCGAGTGGTGATGGCATGTGGTGCCAGCGCCATGGTGATGGCTACAACCAATGGGTGGAGCACCATGCCATTTGTGGAGCCCCAGAGGCCAGTGCGCACTCTGAGGTTTTGGGTTTTTTTTTTTTTAATTCTAGCCAAAAGATGGGGTCATAAAAACCTCAAAAACAATTACTTCTTTACATTAGTTATAGCAGAGTTTAAATTGTACTATAGGATACATACTAGAGAATATAGACCCAGAGTTCCCTTTGATGTTTCTAGGAACCTCTAAGAAAGGGTAACTCAGCATTCTTGGTGTGTTGGGGATGCTGAACTCCCTGACCACTTCTGGCTACATGGTGATTGCTGAAAGATCTTAACATTCTAGCATAAAATGGCAAACACTAGGTTGTCCCTTGGTTCTCTCTATCCCATGACAATGTCAAGGGAAGATGAATATCATACATTCCAGGTGGCATCATGTACCTCTGAGACTTCCAATGAGTGAGAAAGGGTTGACTCTTCCCTCCAGCATCCCTAGTGAGCCTGACCATTTAGCACCTAGTAAAAGAGCCTTACAATTAGATGATTCTGTATCTGGGCCCCAACTGCTTTTGTTTGTTCTTCCCTGACTTTAGGTAATTTTTTAATCTCAAGATGGACATATCCAGGCTTAAAGATCAACGTCTTAGATCAAGAGGTCTGGAGGTATCAGTTCCATTGAATCAAGTTGATGGATAAGAAGGGGAATTTTTTATCAGAAAAGAGGACCACTGACAAGAAGAGGATTGGCTCCATGGCTCATTTTACCAATCAACATATTTGGACAATACAGAGAAAGATATGATGTAAAATGTCTGATCAGCAGTCCCCAGAAGTCTCCCAGAAGATTTTAACAGTAGCTAAAAGTAGTTACTGAATCCTATTTATTTTATTTTATTTTTTTTAGTGAGGCAATTGGGGTTAAGTGACTTGCCCAGGGACACACAGCTAGTAAGTGTTATGTGTCTGAGGCTGGATTTGAACTCAGGTACTCCTGACTCCAGGGCCAGTGCTCTATCCACTGTGCCACCTAGGTTCCCCTACTGAATCCTATTTTAAAGGATTATTGTTGTTGTTTTTATCCAAAGTATACCGTGAGAATTCTGAGTTTATTATTGCCTTCATGTGTCACAAAGAAATACCAAACCTATATCTGATAAATGAATCAGAGATACATTAGGTATACATTTAAGTTTCTTTTACCTCCTTCTTTTGGGGGAAACCACTAGACTTGAGCCTAAGCCTAAGCTTTAAATAATTTGTCACTGTTTCTTTGGGGTAGGAGATTTAATGTATAGAAGACAATGAGAAAATGGAACCTGCCTTCTCCCTCTATAGAGAATGACTCCACTAGGAATGAACCTTATCTGAACCCAATAGATGGGTCCCTCACTGGAAAAAGAATGGGTATAATACCTCATCCTCTGAGAGCTCAGCAATGGCTCCTTACTGTGTGAATATCAACCAAGAATACAATCATTTGGCTAATTTTATACAATTATTGGAAGTTGTTCTAGAATTACAGGAAATTTATGATGAATCTATAGGAAGCATAGGAAATTTATAAACTTAATGTATCATCTTACAACTGATATAAAATGGGTGCAGTCTTTTCTATATTAAATGTGGTTTCCATTTAAAATTTTATTCACAATTCAATATCTATCATGGTTGATTTCTTAAGTATGTAAAATCATCATTATTGCCATTGGAGAATTAATATATTCCTTTGTAAAATATATATTGAGTTTATCATAAAAAAGGCATTTCTGCATTATAATAGAATATCCTGCTTAGATTTGCAATTACACTAACTACAGGGGGAAAAAGTCTGAGAGACTTTCTATATGAAATGTTAATGTGTTTTCTTATCTAATGAGTCATGGTTCAGAGGGATGGATGGCCTTTCCTACTGAAAGTTGGCATTATTCTTATTATTAATTGAACCCTTCCAGAAGTAGGTGTGAGTGACTTTTCTTGGTGTTTCAGCTCAAGGTAAAGAATTTGAAATTGACAAAAAAAGGGCTGGGGGACTTAAGATCACTGAGAATTCTCCAAAGGAATTTGGGAGCAGAGTCAATCATTCACTCATCTTGCTTGTTTTGTGTATTTAGCAGACCCAGTTTCTTGTAAAATACACTCTAATGAGGCCCTTTGAATAGGTGCTGATCTTGATAGGAAAATAATCAAAAAGAAAATCTTTAGCTATTCAGTGTCATTCATTTACCTTAAAGAACAATATATTAGATGAGAGCAACGTAAATTTGTGATCATAAAGTTTATCTTGAGACCTGGTAAGAATGAGCTCATCAATAGTGAATATGACCCTCTAATTGTCTTTTTGCCATGGTAGTATGATGATGAAATAGACCCTGACTGAACAGGTCTACAGCCTATTTTGTACACTGAGAAAGATAAATAAATGAATAATGTGTGTATAAATATGTACGTATATATTAATATATAACATATATATATATATGTGTGTGTGTGTGTGTGTGTGTGTGTGTGTATAAAGAGAGAAAGGATTATTGCTAAACATTATTGTATAATGTTAGAGGAAAACAAATGGCAAATACCAGTATGAGAAGGAAAAAAAAATCAGGTTACAAAAAAGCAGATGTTTGGCATTTTTATAGACATGCAAGAGGGGTTCAGCAAGAGAAGGAAAAGACAATACATTCCCAATACAGGGCTGGACCAATACTCTCCAGATGAAATGTCTCAAAGGTACAAACAATTTGCTATTAGATTAAGAAATGTGCAGGGTCACCGGGTGGGGGGGGGGCAACAAGGTGGTACAATAGATAAGCACTGGCCCTGGATTCAGGAGGGGTCTGACTTCAAATCTGGCCTCAAACACTTGACACCTACTAGCTGTGTGACCGCTGAGCAAGTTACTTAACCCTCATTGCCCCACAAAAAAAAAAAAAAAGAAACGAAATGTGCAGGGACAGTGATGGAAGGCACACATCCCAGGGCAAAGGATTTTTCAGGTGAGAATGGTAGAGAGAGGTGGAAGCATGATAGTCACAAGGAAACTATCTCCTTACTCAGCCAACCCAAGAAGGAAAGTGGATGAGCTAGCAGTAAAGTCAGCTAAAATAAACAAAAATCAATCTCTGCCCCCCAAGGAATTTACATTCTATCTGGGGAGAGCAAAGGGGAGGCTATGACAATGAGCCAGGCCTGATCACTTGATGAAAACCAACCAACCAATTCAAATCAATAGTTCTGTATTGTAGGGACCATTTTTTTTTTAGTGAGGCAATTGGGGTTAAGTGACTTTCCCAGGGTCAAACAGCTAATAAGTGTTAAGTGTCTGAGGCCAGATTTGAACTTAAGTACTCCTGAATCCAGGGCCACATCTTTATCCACTACACCATGTAGCTGCCCCGTAGGGACCAATTTTTAATCGGGGAGTGTTAGCTAGGCAGTTCGCCACAATATTGGGCAAGGAAGGAGATCGACAACCTCCCTCAAAATAGAGCAGGATTTATTTAACAAGAACAAACTTAAAAAAACACAAACAAGATCAATAGGATTAAGGGAAAGGAAATAAAATGGGGAAAGGGAAATTATACAACCTGAACAATACCACCACCCTGGAATCAGCTGAGAATACACAGCAGCATCCCATTGCCTTCCAGCTTCAAGCCAGAATGCCGAAAAACCTCCCTATTCCCAGTAGACCCCAGACTGACCACACAAAGACCCCAGCCAATTGGCTGGCCACTCTGACAGTCACATGACTGCCCTCACTGGGCTTCCAATCATTATAATTTTGCCAGGCCCATGTGTGCATTGGCGAGTGGTAATGATGTGAGGTACCAGCGCTATGGTGACAGCTACAACCAGTCGGTGGAGCACCATGTGGTTTTCAGAGCTCCAGGCCAGTGAGCATGCTGAGGCTTTTTTAAATTCTAGCTAAAATATGGGATCATAAAAACCTCAAATAACAATTAATTCTTTACATTCCCCACTTTGTTTCATCAAGAAACACAGGGTGTTTCCTTGATGGAATGATAAATAATAAACAATAAATAAATTTTTAAAATAACAGAATATCATAACCAATGCTGAAAAATATACTAATAACAATATAGGAAAGGGAAAATACATATTACAGCTGACATATATAGTTAAAGAAGGAAAAACAAAAATAAATGTCCATTTAAAGTCCTTAAAATCTTGTCTTCAAAGGAGTGTTGAGATGTCATCAGGGGAACTGGACTCAGGTCTGGATTCTGGCTGTCTCTGGATTCTAGTTGTCTCTGGAACTTCTGGATTTTCATTCATCTTTAGCATACCAGGAGTTTATTAACCTAGCAAATTTCTTTACAGTATGGTCTCCAATTATAACAAAGAGAATTCAAAAGTCTGAGATGAAAAAGAATTTTTCTCTTATTGGAAATTCAATGACAGGTACCAATTTCTTCCTTTTCTTCCAATGGTCTTAATCTTATCAGTTTCTGGTTTGTGTTTGTATCATTTGCTTTTTTAAGTGCTTGCCTGCATTTAGAAGTGATGTATTCAATCATTTATTCTAGGCCTATGGTTTAGTTTTTTAAAAAATACTACCATTCTATATGTCTGTATCAAAGTAAGCCAAACACAGTTATTTGTCTCAATAATGCACCCATGACTTGTCTTTTGCTGATGAAAAATATAAAAGAAGAGTAGCTTTCTACAGAGCTACATCATAACCCCCTTTTTAAAGGCAGGATGAAACAGAATCACATGTGAATTTGGAGAGGGCCAGTCATCATGCTAAAATAATTCCTTCCAGGAGATCACAATTCTGAGCAAAGAAAACACATAGGAGAGCTAGGAAGTGTAGAGTGTCTGAGGTAAAATTTGAACTCAGATACTCCTGAATCTGGGGCTGGTGCTTTATCCACTGTGCCACCCAGCTGCCCCAGGAAGAAATTTTTAAGATAAGAAATTATAATGGAGGATGGTAAACTGGGGAAATTAAAAAAAAAACAGATTTTGATGGAAGGATTGGAAGTTGTGATGAAGATTTAGAATAGATTAAGGAAAGTGGAACAGAGGAAGATGGAGCAACAGGGTAACACAATCAGAGAAGAGAATTTCAGAGATCAAAATCATTATCACGGATGTTATGAGTGATGGTCCCTGTGGGTTGCTGAGATAGAGTTAAGCTTGACATGATTAATAAACTAAGTATCTGCATGAGATGTAAGTGGCATCCTCATCTTCATCTGTAGATTAATAGGCTGACTATCACATTTCTACCAATCTACTGGGCCTGCTTGATTCATGTTGCTGAATACTATGATTCCCAGTCCTGATCTAGTAATTGACCCTACAAAATCCCTTATTCTTCCCAGAAGGGACTCTTACAATCAGGGAAACAAATTGGAACTTTAGATCAGACAATGACAAATACCACCAAACACTATGCCTTCTATTTTACTGCTTAAGGAGAAGTCAAGAGGATCAATATATATTTATGCCAATAAACCATGTATAGATTATCAAACCTTTGGGATTATAATTTTCATTTTTGCTCCCTATCCCTTTCTAAAATACCTATTACTAAGGAAACTGAGTAGTTCATGGCAAGAGAAGGACAAAGGTGTTTTAGGGGCCCCTAGAGTTAGGGGGAGTTTGTCCCCATGTAGAGATAGTCAGAAAAAGGGAGAATTTTTAAAGTGAAGAAAGTAAAGTCTAATAGAGAGTGATAGACTTGGCAGGGAGGAGGGATAAAAACAGGATTTAATGGAAGAACCAGAAGTTGTCATGAGGATTGAGAATAAATTTAGGGAGGGTTGGACAGAAGAAATAAACAGAGTAAAAATTCCAACCAATTCCAACCAATACATTTCACACTTTTTTTGTATTCATATGCCTAGTTCTTTTTACATAGTAAGCACATAATTTTTTTGCCCATTCATTACTCTTTTTTTTTTCTCTTCCTTCTTCCTGTCTATCTAGTCCTCCCCTTGCCCTTGCCATTTAGGCAATCTGTCACTTGAATGCTTTGGGAACTGTAATATTCCAAGCATGTTTCAAAACCATATAATATTACCAGAAGAATATGAATATGAAAGGATGAATCTTTGTTGCAGGGAGAAGTTTGGAGTCTTTAAAAGTAAATGTAATTTGGGGGTATCACTAAATCTGTCCTAGAATCCTAGCATTATATCATCTTCAGGAGATATTCATTTAAATGCAAAGAAAAGTAGCAGAATTTTAAAGGTTGCTTACTTGAATTTCTCTCTGAAATGTATTCTTGCTTTGTAAATTGACAGTCAAATAAAGTCAGGTGGAGAATGTCTGAGATTTCCTATGGCAGCTGCTGACTGTGTTTTAAGCAGGAACCAAAGCTTCAACCTTGTGTGCCTCTGTCAGTAACAGTGGTTTTTAAAGAGTGCCTGACTTATAACCTTGATGTGCCAAGCGATACCCAGCGGGGAAGTGGAGCAAGGAAATCATTTACTGATCATGCATTCCATGGAGGGCAAAGGCAGACATAGGAACAATGGCTAGGGATGGGGGAGGGGGGAGAAGAGGACAAATGGAAAAATTCTCTTTGCATACTTTCATGACAAGTATAGATGAGTTACATACACATACGAATTCTCCTAAGGGAAAACTTCCCAGCTTTTAAAAACTTATAGCTACTTTCATCTTGCCCTTGCTCAGTAATAAATTCCTTCAGTCTTCCTGTGAACCTGGGATGCTTAATTGTGTGCATCTATGGGGAGTCACTGTGACATGCACATATGAGCTCCAAAGCATGCACCTTGTTTAGATTGCCTGAGAGTTATGCCTGGTGATAGGGTAACTAATATTCTTTCTAGTCTTTATTTAAACATTTCTAGTATTTCTTAAAAATGTGTGCATGTTTTTTGGAAAGATTTATGGAAACAGAGGATGAAACTCAAGGAAGATCTATCTGCCCAGGCTCGACAGCTCAATCATTTCCAACGTTTCCCTCTTCCTCACTTACCACATTCAATTAGCTCCCAAATGCCATTCATTTGCCCTTTGAAATATAGATTGGATCCTTCCCTTCCTTTCCATATTCACTACAGGCACTGAGATTCATGTCCTCATAAGCTTTTGCTGGTTTGCTGTAATTGTCTCCAATGTGTTATTTCTCCATGTTCTCCCATCTCTCTCCTCATTATTCTATCATTTCCACCACTGCCTATAGAACTATCTTAATGTGTGGATATAATCACGTGACATTACCTTTTTCAAAACCATCAGTTGTGGGGCAGCTAGGTGGTGCAGTGCATAGAGGACCGGCCCTGGAGTCAGGAGGGCCTGAGTTCAAATCCGGCCCCAGACACTTTACACTTACTAGCTGTGTGACCCTGGGCATGTCACTTAATCCCAATTGCCTCACCAAAAAAAAAAAGAAAAAGAAAAAGAAAAGGAAAAAAAACCACCATCAGTTGCTCCCAATTATTTAACAAATGGAGTACAAATACCTATCCTGTCATACAAGGCCAACACAATCTATCTCCAACCTTTTTTTTTTTAATTTTAAGCTCCCCTCATTGCATGTAAAAACAATTTTAACATCCATTTTTAAAACTTTCTGTTCCAAATTATCTTCCTCCATCTCTGCCCACCCCCACCCCTTAGGAAAACAAGCAATTCAATATAAGTTATACATGTGTAGTCATGCAAAACATTTCCACATTAGGTTGTGAAAGAAACAGACAAAAAAATCACTTAAGAAAAAGAAACTTTAAAAAAATATTCTTCAATCTACATTCACACATCATCAGATCTTTCTCTGGAGATGGATCACATTTTTCCTTCAGAGTTTCTTGGATCACTGCATTGCCAAGAATAAAGTCATTCACAGTTGAACATCTTGCAAAATTGCTGTTACTTTGGATACAGTACATCTCACTTCACATCAGCTCATGTAAGTCTTTCCAGGTTTTTCTATGAGCATCCTGCTCATCCTTCCTTACAGCACAATAGTGTTCCATCATAATCTCATCCCACAATTTGTTCAGCCATCCCCCCAATTGATGGGCATCTCCTCAATTTCGAATGCTTTACACCAGAAAAGGGCTGCCAGAAATAATTTTTGTACATATAGGTTCTTCAACTTTTTGGTTCTTATCTCTTTTTGGATACTGACATAGTAGTGGTATTTACTAGGTCAAAGAGTATGTATGGTTTTATAGCCCTTTGGCCATAGTTCCAAATTGCTCTACAGAATGTTTGAATCAGTCCAACCTATTTTTCCAATCTAATACAGCTGCTCTTTCAAAGGCATTCATATTGTATAAAAGGCCCTGGGACACTCTTCTTTCTTCAATTTTTAGTATGTTACCCAACACAGACAATCTGGGGACATGACTAACTGGCATCCTCCAGAGTGTTGTTAACAATTCTTCTACAAGCAAATCATTCACATGGCTCAAAGACTGAAGAGTTTTATATATAGGTCAAAGAAAACAAATAGGAACTATCACAGATAAGAGACTGAACCTGTAATTTATATGGAATTCTTGAGTGAGAAAACTTCTCTCAATACAAGTTGATGCTTTCTCTCTAACTTATAGTCATAGAGCAAAGATTCTTAACCTGGAGGCTGCAAACTTTAAAAAAAACATTGTTGATAATTTTATTTTGATATAACCAGTTTCCTTTGTAACCATATGTATTTCACTTCATATACTCAAAGGCATTATTTTCAGGTTTCTTCAGACTGGCAAAAGGGTCCATGATACAATGGAAAAAAAATTTTTTTTAAATGTCTGAGAACCCTGAGAGGTTGGGTGATTTGTCCAGAGTCATACAATTAGTATGTGTTAGAGCTGGGAACTGAACTTCCTGCCTTTAATGCTAAGTATCCTTTAGGACACACTATCCAATCACAGAGCTCATGCAAAATAATAACACCTATGTTACTCCCTGTAGCTCTTTTCCTTACTCAATTTCTCCACCATTCAGTGCAGAAATACCTGCCTACAGTTTTCTACTAGCAGTGATGGCCTTCTTTTTCAGCTTTCAGTGAAAACTATTCCAACCAAAGTCCACACCCAAAGTTTCAGGAAATATTCCAGAGCTCTCACCCTAGCCAATAATGTTGCCTTTCCTTATGTCTAGGCCTAAGTTAAGGATGAACAAAAAAGATCTACTCTGGATTACTACCCTCTCCCCCTCCCCCCCCTTTTTTTTTACAAGTTTGTCAATTTCTGACACACACACACATATATGTATATGTGTATGTATATATGTACATATATATATATAATATATATATATTATAATTTATCAGAAACACACCTGCTTCCATATGTTCTAAATAGGACTTCATTCCTTATACCACATTTAGTGCAGGTAACTCCATGGTCCTATGTCTCCTCTCCCCAAGCACCTAGATGGAATCTTTCCTGCAACAGCACCTCCCATAAATCTTGAGGTTCAGTAGAAACCCTTTTTGTCCTCACTGCTAACATTCATATTTCTGAACCAGCAACAGCTAGGAAGAGTTATTCAAATGACTTGGATCTTTTGATTTTGATACCCAGGGTAGGGAGGTTAAGTAAGGTTGAAGCAAATTTATCAATATACAATTGATATATTTTTCCTACTCCCACAATAAGACTCATGAAGAGAATATTTTCAGTCCTCATTATGTTTATATTCTACTATTTATTGTCAAATACTTTATGTTCCAAATAAACTGGACCAATCCTTATTCTCATCTTGTCTTCTTTGGGTTGATGTTCTCATTGCTTCCCAAATCTATAATGAATACTTCCTTCTCACAATCACAGTTTCACATGCTGAAAATCTTTCTCTTCATTTCAGGCCTTTCTCTTGTATCCTGATCCCCCATAGCTGGAGATATTTCTCCATTCTTAAATCTCCCACAGTACTTTGATAGTATTTCTCCTTTAGAGTTGTCACACTGAATTATGGTATATGATATGTGATGAGAGATGTGGTATGTGGTATATGGTATGTTATATATTATATGTGATATATGATATTGTATTATATTCATTTATGTCTCATCTCCCCTATAAGATAGTAATGGACCAACAGATACCATGACAATGTACTTGATGACCTGTAAATTCAACTCTCCCAGTTGTAAGGTTGGTAGTTTGAAAAGATCAAGAGAAAAAACATACCTCTATTTGTGAGATTAAAAAAAAACCACCACATGATTTTATGTTTTCTACATAGTACAAGATATCTTCTATTTATCAAAATTACCTAGATCCTGAAACAGAGATTTAGACTTAGGCAATTGGGAAAGGAAATTATTGCTTCCAATAAGGAAATGTATTGCCTTGAAAAAGGCTTTAAAATTAGGATAAATTTCCCTGGTTATTTTTACCAAAATCATAGATTAGATCATGGATTTCTTTCTTACAAAATAATTTCCATCCTGGGGGTAAAGAAAAAAACAACCAGACTCAGCACAATGAATTCTCTTCAAATATATGAAAGTCTTCTTTTAACAATGTGATGAATATGTTGCTTGGAAGAGAAACTCTACCTTGTAGCCTCTGCTTTATTTTATCAAACAGCCAGTTAGCCATATAATTCACAGGAGAACAAATTTATACCAGAAAACACCATCCAAATGTGTGTCATTTTTTTAAAGTCCCTCTCCAAACTGCTTGTCCAATGACTTTACTGTTAACCTCTATAATTCCATGGCTGTATCATACTGCTTTTCTGCTTTCCTAAAGGATAAGATAGGATTTTAATTAGATTAAGTCAAAAGGAACTGAAATGAACAGGAGTAATAAGTGTATGAAATTTGCCTCATTCTTCAATAGAAAAGATGGGCCCCCTCCTTCTCCCTCTTAAGAAAAACATATTATTACTTGGCCTTGAAGTATTATGACCATAAACTGATAAAATTATCCAGAAAGGCTGCAGAGACATCGGAATATTCCCAGTTTAAATAGCAATATGTTGAGGAATAAATTTCCATTTTTAGTAGCTTGGTTCCACTTTCAATAACCCCTAAAGGGCAGTGCTGCTCAATATATCTTTGTGGAGCCCAATTCATGACTGTTTGGTATGTTTCTTTAAACAGCTAATGTTCATTGGCTTATCTGCCTTTTGAAGACAGGAATGCTTTGTGGAATCAAATGTCTTTGGGATTAGTACCTACAGGGAAAGAGTGGGGGGCAGAGAGAGGCTGGATGGGGGTAGGAAGGGCTCTACAGTTTTTTGAAAGCCCTTAGCTAGCACATTTACATGATAAATTAATTTATGAAGAAACAATTAAGTTCTATTCTTAGTCATTAAAAATTGGGAATGTTTTAGTTTAATGAGTTTTGAGAAGTCTTATACTTCCAATGAAACAGGTATCATGATCACGTTGTAGTGTTTCTTCCCCTGAGAAGGAAGTTGTGGCAAGTCATTCATTTGGAAATATGCAAAGTCAGACCTAAAAGCATTCTCAAGGATCATCGAGTCTAGTTCTCTCATTTTACAGAAAAAGAAACTGACACCAAGACACTAGAAATAACACAGGAATGGAGACTGTAAGATTCTGATTCATCAAATTTGTTCATAATTTAGCCAGCAAAAATATTAAAGATGTTATATCCAATGTTATTTAAATTAAAGACATGAATTCCACAATTCTATCCACAAGTCAAAGTGTTGCAATAAATTATTCAGTGTAATTAACGGGGTAAAGCACACTATTATTTTCCCATGGGTTCAACTACTATGGGTAGGAAAACCTGAGACATGGAGGTTTAAAGTGACTTGACTCAGATCAACACAGGCTTCCTTGACACTTGAAACTGAATGTAAGACAAATTCTTACTATTAGACTCAATGAAGCATCCAACTGAAAGGTTATTCTCAAATATCTTTTCTGTCATGAACCCCTTGCTAGTATGGTGTATTCTATGAATCCTTTCTCAAAGTAATGTTTTTAAAGGCATAAACTAAAATACATAAGAAAACAGAAGAAACCAAATGTATTGAAATGTGGTTATCAAAATATTTTCAGTTAATGGATCCCAAGATAACCTTGCTCTAAAACAAAGGCACAGAAAGATTTCATGTTATTTCAACTTAAATATACCAGAAATACCTTATAATAGGGCTTTTTTTTTAAAGAACTTAGTATTGCTTCAATCCATAATAGACCCTCAATTTAATAAATCACCAAACAAACAAAACTTTAGAAGATGGTTATGGGGGGGGGGGGGAAGAAATTAAAAAGAAAATATATCTAAAAAGCTAGAGCATCGTAATATTCACTTTTGTCCACTCACAACACATCCACACTAATTCACATGCTCAGTGTCATGGAATTCCTCTCTTGTAGAATTCCTAATTAGTCTCTCTAATCCTAATCTGTCCCTTCCCAAAGAGCTGATCCATGAGTGTGTGTGTCTGTGTCTTCTTGAGTTGCAGAAAGGAGGCTAGTTTAGCTCGATCATAGAACACAGGATGGGGAATATGAAACAAAACTGGAGACTTAGGATGGGGCAAGGTTGTGAAGGCCTTTAAAAGTCAGAGAGGAGTTTTCTTTTATCCTGGGGATAGGCCTATTGGGTGTCTCCTATTGGGCAACACTGAGGCAGGAGGCAAGATAAGTCCCCTCTATTGTACTCTAGAAGAAACTTAAGGGGAAAAGAGAAGATCAATTCCTCCTAATGAGATGGGCTCTTCATCCATAACTGACTCTCTTCTTGGATATTGCTCTTTCTTAAAATTGTTTTTATGTTTGTTTTCTGTATAATCATAGTTTCCCACAGTGCTTCTCTTCTTTCTCCTTCCCAGAGAGACAAATTTTATAACACTTAGTATTTTTGAACCAATAAAAAGGGGGGGGGGAAGAAAACCTCAGCACAAGTGATTAATACATTGAAAAAGACCAGAAATAGGTGCACTGTGAAAATGTTTTGCACTTCCTACCTCTGTGCAGGGATGGCTTGGGATTGTAAGTTGCCAAGAAATTTGAAGCAACTCCATTTTGTCTGTAGTTTCTCTATTTTGTTTCTCACCCTGTTTTTATTGCAGCTCCTACCTTTGCTTGTGACCTTTCTAATTGCTGAAACAGCTAGTATCCAGCACACTCCCATCTATGAGGGCAGGATTATGAGAAACTGGTAACTTAAACAATTGCCTTTGCTATCCCCAATTTTATCACCAAGCCCCCAGTAACAGGCCCTGTCCAATCAAGAGATGCCAAAACCCAATTTACCTCCTGCCTAATTAAAACATATATAAGCCTTAACCTTTTGTTCTTTCAGGGAGCCTCTGACCCCATGGGTGGGGATACCTTGCTGGTAAACTCAATAAACCTCCAGTGGTTCCTAAGCTCTGGTTATGGTTTCAGTTTGTTCTAGCACCAACAATTTTGCCCAGAGGAGTGTTCTATCCTATGTCTTTTTTCAAACTACGCTCGTTTATAATTTTGTAAAATTCACTTTCAATTGTGTGTGTGTGGTTGCTGTAGACACTGTATTTATTGTTTCCTTGGCTCTGCTTTATTTTATTCTGCATTAGTTTATGTAGATCTCTTTGGTCATCACAATCATCATTTTCTTACATTACAGTGATATTCCATTACATTCATGTACCACAAACTGTTTAGTTATTCCTCAATGAATGGATAATTCTTTACTATTACCAAAAAGTGTTGTTAAAATATAGTTAGGGTTGATGTATATAGGACATCCTTCTTATCACAGATTTCCTTGCAGTATAAGCCTTGTAATGATATCCCTGGGTCAGGGTATAAACATTTTAGTTAATTTTATTTGCATGATTTTGAGTAGCTTTCCAAAGTGGTTGTACCAATTCACTGTTTCACCAACAAGGCATCAATGTGCCTATCTTCTGATTATCAATCCAACATTGACCATTGCCATTTTTTCATCTTTGCCAATTTTTATGGTATGAGATAAAACCTCTAAACTGTTTTAATTTGCATTTCTCCTACTTGTAGTGATTGTGTTGTTCTTTCTTTTGAAAGGCCACCAAGAGCAATTTGAAACTATACCCAAAGGGTAAAAGAACTGTTCATACCCTTTGATTCATCACTACCACTGCTAGGTTTACATCCCAAAGACATCCCCAAAAAGAGAAAAAGTCCTATTTGTACAAAAATATTTATAGCAGCTCTTTTTGTGGAGGCTAAGAATTGGAATTCAAAGGAATGACCATCAATTGGGGAATGGTCAAAAAACTTTGGTATATGATGGTGAGGGAATACTATTGTGCTATAAGAAATGATAAGCAGGATGATATCAGAAAGGCCTGGAAAGACATGCATGAACTGATGTATGGTGAAGTGATTAGAACCAAAAGACCATTCTGCACAGAGATGGCAATATTATTTTATGAAGACCTGTGAATGACTTGAAAATTCTCAACAATGCAATGATACAAGAGAATGCCAAAGGACTATCAAAACATACTATCCACAAAGAAATAACTGATATTGATGGAACAGACTGAAGCATATTATTTTTCACTTTCTTCCATTTTTTTCTTTTATTCAAGTTTTATTGTATAAAATGACTAACACGGTAATGTTTTGCATAATCATACATGTATAACCACCACCCCAAAAAAAGCGAAAGGCCACCAGGTGCATAGTTGATCCTTCAACCAGCCAATAACCAGGATACAATTCCATCAAGTGGACTAAAGAATTTCCATACCCTAAAGAAATAGAGAAGAGTAAATGCTCCTTTATACTTTCTTGTACCCACCATTCAAAGTATGAAAGAGGTACGCTCTTTTTTTTTTTTTTTTTTTTTTTTTTTTTTTTGGGGGGCAATGGGGGTTAAGTGACTTGCCCAGGGTCATAGAGCTAGTAAGTGTCAAGTGTCTGAGACCGGATTTGAACTCAGGTACTCCTGAATCCAGGGCCCGTGCTTTATCCACTGCACCACCTAGCTGCCCCAAGAGGTACACTCTTTACAATGCACACATGGACCACATAAAAGTCACAAAGGAAAGCATCCTTATGCCTGATTCTTGAGTTTGCCTGCCTATTGCACCCACAAATCTCATTACTCATCAGTCAGTAAACACTTATTAAGTGACTACTATGTGTTAGGCATAGCATTAAATGTTAAAGATATAAAGAAAGGTGAATGAGAGTCCCTGTACTTGAAGAACTCACAATATAATGGAAGCGATAACACACAAATATTTATATACTAAAGAAAAAACCCTACATTTTGTATAAGTGAAACCTACACATATTGGCTCTGGAACCATCAGTGGTACAAATACATTTCTAATACTGTGCATTACAGAAAAGTGGCTGATCTACATCTATAGAAGGGGTTTCTATAAAATAGACTCTACATAACAATTTCAAGAGTGAAAGATGGTAATAACTGGGGAATCAGAAAAGGCATTCTGTAAGGGATTGGAACCTGGGAAGTTCTTTAATGGAAGTTAGGGACTATATGAAGCATAGATGAGAAAGAAATGCATTTCAGAGGAAGAAGACTACTTTTGAGGAGGCATAGAGGTGGGGAATGGCATACTGTATGCAGGAAAGAGCTTCCATGTCAATTTGACTGGAGTGTGGTGATATTAGTAATATGAAATAATACTGAGAAAATAGGAAGGAATAAGAAAGCAGAAGATTTTGAAGGCCCAAATGAGTTTGTATTTTATTTCAAGTGAAATTGGGAGCCACTGAAGATTTTTGAGTAGGGTGATGACACAGTCAGACCATTGTTGTAAAATACCAATTTGGCAGCTGTGTGAAGAATATATGGGAGAGGAAGAAACTCAAAAAAAGGGGATGGATTAGAATGATATTTCAGTCATCCATTAGAGAATACAAAGACAAAGTAAGAAAGATATAAGAACTAAGAGAAATTAGTGCCACAGAAGTGAAAGAACATAGGGAAATGTATATGGGAGGATATATCCATGAGGAGATAAAGAATATGAGACTATGAGAAGATGAACTTTATGCATGTTCACAAAGAACCCAGTTCCTGACTATAAATTCAGTGTTCTTTCTAACTTCTAATGCTTCTCCAAATTATATGTCATCATATCTATAAGTAACAAAATGGGCACATGGACATTTAAGCAAGCTCCAGGCAAAACTAACCAATCAAATACCCAATTCCCTATACAATTTGCTAAGGTTCAAAGAGTCTTAGTCCATTCTCAAAAATAGCTAATGGCTTCCTAGTGCTATTCTTAATGATGTTTTATTTTTACAGACACAGTATTTTTGTTTCCAAAAAGGAAGAAATATTCAAAGCTTTTTTCCCCTCATAAATTTCTGCATCTTAAATGCATTGATCATGAAAAAAAAATTCTTCTGGTAAATCTCCCATAAGTTAACCTGAAAATAGGTGTTTAGCTCTAATGATATTTCAAATTGTTCATTTGTAATGCAAAATGTAAAGAACACATGTAAAGTACTGATGATATTTTCTCTAATTAATCATTGTTACCAAATTCATCACCTCTCTTGGAAACCATTTTGAATTATCACTATTCACATGCAGATTTATGACTTTTCTAATTATAATGTGCAGGTCTCTTTCACTGAATAATGCATTTAACTCTTCCATCGAATATTAAAGTTTAAGCTGTTAGCATTCTTTGTAATATTTTAAAATATTTCAAGGGTAGGAAGTAGTGAATGTAGCAGTCCTGCCAATGAAGAGAAAATCTACTGCTAACTTAAAAAAAAAAAAAAAACAAGCAAATTGAGAGTGTTTAGCATTAATTCCGGGGACAAGTGTGGGATCCTATTTTATTCTACAGCTGACAGTAGTAGAATAGAAATAGCCACAATTGATTTACAAAAGTTCAGAGGAGAACCAAAATGCTCTGCATCAGAAGGGAGCACAATTTTCTTTCACCTCTTTTGCTTTCTGTGCTGTCTCTCCAACTAATCTGTACCATGTGATCACCATCTGGGAAATTTGGAGTCTATCAAGACTGCCAGTCAAATGTCAGGTGTGGATTGAGCATGTACAGGGTGCCTGACATTGTCCTAAGCATTTGGATTAGGATAAATGAACATCTCCCAGTCCACAAGGAGAAGAGAAAGATGCTCCTTCAAAATGATACACAACTTACTTTACCAAGATCCAGGAGCCCTGAAATGATCACTGAGAACAGCTGGTATATGTTCCTGGAAAGCTTTGTACTTAAAAGATGTCCATTCAAATTCCAGCTTTGCTACTTGCTACTTGCATGACCTTGAGTAAATTATTTCACCTCCCTAGGTCTCTATTTACTCATCTGCTAAATTAGGAAGGTGAATTACTTGATCTTCTAAATCAACAATTTTACTTTCCATTGAAAGGAATTGGGGGCAGGGGGGTGGTGTAGTGGAAATAATTCGAGAGGAAGTGTAGGGTAATCGACAGAATTGGTTGTCCTTGAAATCAGAACCAAGAAAGAATCTAGTTTGAATCCTACATTTGCAAAGTGATAGGCTTGTGATCTTAAGCAACTTACTCTATCTCTGTAAGTCCCAGAATCATCTATAAACCAAACATTATTACATCTGTAGCATGTACCTAGGAGGGTTATAGTGAAGGTTCAATTAGATAAACTACATGAAGTGCTGTGTAGTGCATAAAGTATTATATAAATACAAGATCAGTCCAACTATCCATACAGGAATACAAAAGTGGATAAAGAATGCTTATTTCCCTGACTAGTATATAGTTGGCTGAATAGCTGATTTATCAGTATACATATGTTTATGTGCCTATCTATCTATATGGAAGATGATAAAGAACAACAATTATCTGAGATGAGGAAAAAAAGCAGGCTAGATTGTATTTGGGAAACTATGCTCAATTACCCCCAAGCTTTACCCTGTATATAAATCTAGCTTGTATTTGTTTTTGTTTTTTCTTTTTAGCAATCAATAGTCTTCCTCAGAAAGTATATGGCTAAAATAAGGAATTTTTACAATTTTTCTTTTCTTTCTTTCGGTTTTTTGTTTTTGTTGTTTTGGTGAGGCAATTGGAGTTAAATGACTTGCCCAGGATCACACTGCTAATAAATGTCAAGTGTCTGAGGCTGGATTTGAACTCAGGTCCTCCTGACTCCAGGGCTGGTGCTCTATCCACTGCCCCATTTTACAATTTTTAAGGAATCAAAATTATGAGTTACTCAAAAAGCAAAGGAAATATAATTGATGGGAGGGATTTGCAATATATTACCAATAATTAATTATAATAAAAAAGTTACACACAAAAAATACCAATAAAAATATGTATGAATAGAAAAGAAGGTATAATAACATATGGACAGGGGCAGCTAGGTGGCACAGTGGATAGAGCACTGGCCCTGGATTCAGGAGGACCTGAGTTCACCTGAGTTCAAATCTGACCTCAGACACTGGACTCTTACTAGCTGTGTGACCCTGGGCAAGTGATTTAACCCTTATTGCCCAGCACAAAATAAATAAATAAATAGATAGATAGATAGGCAGATAAATAAGTAAATTACATATGGATAGTCCATTTGCTACATAAATATCCCCACAATGTCAAGGAACCTAGAGGAAGGACTTACAGCATGTTGAGTAGATTAAGCATAACAAAATATAAAATTTTATATATATATATGTGTGTGTGTGTGTGTGTGTGTGTGTGTGTGTGTGTGTGTGTGTACGTATGGTGTGGTAAAAAGTACGCCAGTTTCTGAAGGACCACCCTTTCGGGGAGGCCGTGATGAACAGCCCTGCACTCCACCTCCATCTGTTAGGCACTCCACTTTCAGGGTTTGAGCTTAAAAAGCAAGGAGAGAATGGAAGTGAGGTCTCTTGTCCACTCTCCTCATCCGCTGACTGGGGCTGCACACACAGACACTGACTGAGGTTCTACTCGTCCCAGTTCGCTGTAACGGCATGTGCTTGATGTGGCTCTCAGCTATCAGAGGTGGCCTTGGGTTTTTGGTGAGCCCTATACGGGTTTTTGGTGAGTTTTATATGGAATATAGACTAAGCTTAGATTTAAGACTACTTGTTTGTATTTCTACTTTCCTATCTCTTTAATCAACATCACCTTGTAATTTCCAAACAATAAAAGCTCTAACTAGAGACCAGAGACTTCTTTAACTTAGTGATCTGGGAGATAAATAAGGGAAAGGTTAAAGGGGAGTTTAGTGCTCTTGTATCCAATTTTAAATCTCACAATGGATTATACTCAACACTAGTGGAGAAAGGACCTTATATCTATGAGATTATAAATTTATTGAAGTACTTAATGCTAGCTTTTATAATTATCTACCCAACTGTGATAGTACCATGCTTAATATGAAGATTGCCAAGTCATTCTGAGATGTGTAATGTTTTCTAATGTGATTTGGATGGTTCCAGTTAAAAAAATATTCTCTCACTATGGAATTTTGAATACATTATGTGTGGGATTCCAAGGCATAGTGGAAAAATACTGGCTGTGGAATCAGAAGACCTGGGTTCAAATCCTGTCTTTTTTGATTACTACTTTTTGATAAATAATAAACCACATAATCTTGCTGGGCCTTAGTTTCCTCAGCTACAAAATAAGGATGATGTTCCCTGAGGTTCCTTCTAGATCTATCATGACCCCATGATTGAACATGGGCAAAGATTAAAGAGAGAATTGTGTTTCCTTAAACAGGAAAGAACTGAATTCTAGAATAACCAAGGAAAAGGAAAAGGAACTAATTCCAATGACCAGACCTAGAAGAAGACTTTCAGCCAGATAAAGGGAGAAGGGACGTAAGAAAGATAAAGGCTTTGTTTCTTTCACTTTGCTTGCAGGAACAGGGCTATGCTTTGTATTTTTGAGAAAAATTTGGCATTCCCAGGAACCCCTGTCCTAAGGTTTAATGATTTTTTTTTTTATCAGACTTGGGATTTTGTTCTTGTAATGAGCTCTCAGTGAGGAACATCTCTCTTTTCTTTGAAATGTATTGGTTTAGAGAATTACCTGAGGCACGGAAATGTTAAGTGACTTGGTTCAGTGACCTAAACCTAGGTCTTTCTGACTCCAAGGTCAGATTTCTATCCCTTTGTCCATTTTTTGCTTTCTATTTTCTGTTGTGTTACTGATAAATACAAAAATTGAATCCTGAGTCTGCTAGGTTTATAGTACCTCAAGGACTTGAGATGTAATTAAAGGGGAGAGAGTGAAAGACCTTTGTACAGATTAGTTGATGAAAATCATAGTGTCTTTCTTCCACTCTTCTTATAATTTGTCTTCTCCTCTGAAGGTATTTTTTTCTCTTTTCTATACAACTCAGCTAACCAGATGTGGACTTGGACATACCAAAACCACTTTGGGCATCGGTTGCACCTACTAAAAATGATTAGAGTAGGTTAGGTGATTCCTAAAGTCCCACTGAACAACAAAAAATAATAACAATGATCCTTACTTCTTTTTGAGCACTTTTTATTTATCTTAGGACTAGCCTCCTAGTTGGGAAAATAAATTTCTAAATTACCAATTATGTGAACAAATGTGAATTGATAACTTAACAAATAATTAAATAGAAAGGGTAAGAGAACAGTGCATACTCCTTTGCCTGCATTAAGGTTTTATTGGATCTTGTGCTTTGGATGTTTTTGTTATTTTTTTGTTTGTTTGTTTCCATATTCTGGCAAGAAAATATATAGCAGTAACCTTGTGATTTATCATTTCTGAAAATAGATATGTTCCCAAAAGGACAATGACACCAATAAAAAAAAATAAACCTGACTGCAAATGCCTCTGTCCAGGAAATAAGAGAACATTAAGTCAACTGAAATTATTTCTGGTATTCATTTTTCTAAGCTTTTATTGGGCTGGTGACTTATGGTAGAGCTTGATGAATACTTCAACTCTTGGTGCCTGGACAAAGAAGATTAAAAGACTCTTCATTAGATCATGCTGATTCTCAAGTGAGGAATGAAAATTTGGAAATGAGAGAAAGCATATTAATATTACATATGGGGACATACAGGAATAAGATGAAAATACTGATGGGTTTTCCCAAAAGTCTAGCTATAAAAAAAGGTTTGTGTTTGTTTTTTAATTTTTGTTTTTACCCCTGATTTTAGTAAATTTGGCAGCTATGGAAAATCTTTCAAGGAAAATAAGAGGCACAGTATATAGAGTACTGGACCTAAAGTAAGGAAGACCTAAGTTCAAATCCACACTCAGACACTTACTCGCTATGTCACCATGGGCAAGTCACTTACCCCTGTTTGCCTCTGTTTCCTAATTTGTCAAATGTGCTGAAGAAGAGAATGGCAAACCACTCCAGTAGAAAATCCCAAATGGTGTCACAAAGAGCTGGACACAACTCAACAAGAACAACAAAGGGGATACAAAATGCCATAAGTCCTAGTTTGTTTACTGTGTGGATAAGAGTACACACCTGAGTGTCCTTTAAGTTGAGGACTGGGGTTTCTTCTTGTGAGTGTCTTCTCCATCTTTGTCTTCCAGAACTGAGTTTCTTTGATGAATTTTTATCTGCAGGTGGCTTGTGATTCTGCTGAGCAATGACTTGAAGTGAACTCCTTGGAGTCTCTACCAAATTAATAGCCCCCTTCCATTTTTCTGAACTGAATTTTCCTGAAATTCACATAGAAAAGAAATAATGAGTGGAATCTCCTTTTAACCACTATGAAAATGTCTAAGCCAATGTCAAGTTCTCCTTGGCTAGGCAATTTCACTGAACAATAGGTCAGCTATAAGTTCTTAGAAGTATTTTTAGTATATAAATCATTTGTGAAGCTTTTAGTTGTAGACCCTGGGCAAGACTTACAATGATCAACATTAACTAAACAATGCAAAAATTCCAAACATAAATGCTTTGCTAATAACAATCATCTGCATGAAACAAGGAAGTATAGCTGTTGAGGCAAAGTTTTTACCTATATACTTGTTCCTTTAGACTGTAAGCTTCTTGAGAGAAGTGGCTATTTTAATCTTGCTTTGTATCCCCAGCACTCAGTACAGTATTGACACTTAATCAGCTTTTGTTGACTCACTGACTGCTACCACTGCCCAGGGAAAGGAGAGGGTGATTTCCTCCCAGACCACACCTTTTTCCTCCCCTTGGATAATCTTGGGGTGGGTCGTAATCAGTGTCTTTCCTCTGAGATTACTTTCTATCTATTCCAGCTAGAAGGGGAGGTAGGGAGGTAGGTATATAGGTACATAGGTAGATAGATAGATTAGATAGATTAGATAGATAGATTAGATAGATAGATAGATAGATAGATAGATAGATAGATAGATAGATAGATAGATAGATAGATAGATGATAGATAGATAGATAGATAGATAGATAGATAGATAGATAGATAGATAGATAGATGATAGGTAGATAGATTAGAAAGATGATTATATGATAGAGATTAGACAAATAGATTATAGATAGATACATATAAATGTGGGTATTTATGTATATACATATCTATTTCTATATATTATATACTTGTATATACATATATTCTGTATTTGGCATTGTTACTTATATGTCATCACCTCCATTAGAAAGTGAGCTACTAGGTAGACCATAATTTTTTTCTTCTTTGAATCTCCAGTGCTTAGAACAGTGCTCAGAAATTTGTAAGGGCAAAACAAATGCTTCTGACTAAATGAATGACTAGTACTTCTTAATACTTATAAATAGTAATTTTTAATAAAATCATCACCATAAAATATTCTAATATATACATTGTTCATCAAGTCCCAAGTTAAAGAAAGCTTCAAGAAGACAGAGTTTAGATCTCTGACCTCTATGAATTTTGTGTATTACTTCACTATCTATTGACATCTTCCACTAATACCCCCATTTCAACCCTAGACAATTAGTATATGGTTATAAAATACACAAAAGTCATGATCAATTGGGTATTTTATGTTGAGGGAAGACATTTTCAAAGAAATGGATTAAAGTAGAATTTATGAAGAAAATAAAAGAACAAAAACAAATTAAAAAAACCAAAACAACCTGGGGGCAGCTAGGTGGTGCAGTGGATAGAGCACAGGCGCTGGATTCAGGAAGACCTGAGTTCAAATTCGACCTCAGACACTTGACACTCACTGGCTGTGTGACCCTGGGCAAGTCACTTAACCCTCATTGCCCAGCAAAAAAACAAACAAAAAAAACAACAACCAGAAGTGTGATAAAATCATCAAATTGAGTTGGGTTGAAGCCAGTTCCAGACACATTTCAGGGAGACTTAGTTTTCAGCGAAGTTCCTTCAATAAGTCAATGAATACTGATAAAAAATAGACCATTCCCAGATAAACAGAACAAGAAATAAAGAATTTAAATAGTCAAATCTGCTGGGGTTGGGGCAGAGAAATCGAACAAAAAACAAATGAATTCTCATAGGAAAAAGACAAAAGAAAACCTGGGGCCAAATGGATTTACAAGCAAATTCTATCAAACATTTAAAGAATGATTAATTCTAATATTATACAAACTATCTGCAAATATAAGAATCAGAAGGTTTCTATCAACTTCCTTCTATCATGGAAGTAGGTTCTTTATACCTAAACCAGAGAAAGTCAAATGGATAAATAAAACTAGGTCAATATCACTGAGGTACAATCCTGCAAAAGTTTTAGGTAAAATATTAGCAAAGCTATCTACCTGACTAGGAGACAGACTGCTCAACCACTTCCATTTACACCAGCAAAACCCTGGCATTCTTACTAAGCCAAATAATCATATAGAAAACTATTGAGAAAATGAAGTAAGTACTTCCATACCATAGAAAACATCAGCCAAATGTCAGCAGCAACAAGTAAAGGGAACTCTGTGGTAAAGTGACCAAAAATACAAGGAGCAGGACACCTATGACTTGCAAGGCCTAGTGTCATGAGACAGAGAGAACATAGGATTTCCCTGAGAATGCTGCACGGTGATCAAAAAATCCTAGAGTGGGGACAGTATAAATCAGCACAATCACCAAAGTGAGATCAAGAAAGGCAAAGCACTCCACCAAAAGTGTAACATGCCCCTATAGTAAAAATTATTGGAGTTTAGCTGACCCATTTGGGAGGGGCCACACCTGGCCCACCCTAAAGTTAAGTATGCTACTGAGGTCAGAAAGAGAAACCTCTCCATAGGCAGTTTTTGAAGTACCTCCCCTTTTGGGGGAGGAAGACTGAATGCTCACTGAGGGGAGTCTGAGTGGCTTCCAGAACACTCATGCTTCTCTTCTCCCTCCTCTGCCCTTTCTGGTGGCATGAGAAACTACCAGATGTCCCAGGTATGGTGAGTGAACACAAAAGCCCTGCATTCCTTTGAATTAGCTTACTTGGAAATGAGCCAGGGATTGTATAGATTTAGGTTAGAGCTAGGAGAATTAATCTGTATTTCTTTTCCCCTATTTCTTTATCTTTGATTTTAAAAAATTTTTTTTTTATTTTGTGGGGCAATGGGGGTTAAGTGACTTGCCCAAGGTCACACAGCTAGTAAGTGTCAAGTGTCTGAGGTCGGATTGGAACTCAGGTACTCCTGAATCCAGGGCCAGTGCTTTATCCACTGTGCCATCTAGCTGCCCTCTTTGATTTTTATTAATTTCACCTTTGTTGTTTGATTAATTCCCAAGTAATAAAATCTGATCCTTTTGTGAAAAAGAAGCTGTAGGGCTCGTTTCTTACTGGCCCGGGAGAAATATCTAAAAAGGCAGTTCGGGGGGGAGGGAGCTTTGAACCTAGAGGTCCCTCATTATTTCCAGGACCCCAATGTTTCAGGAAGTCACCCAATTAACTCTCCATATATTAAATTTGACCCCCACACCCCCTACCTCATGCCATCATTTCAAGAAGGTAGAAAGATAAGTAAGTGAAATAAATTAGCAAATTACACACACACACACACACACACACACATGCACACACACGCACACGCACACACACCACACAATAACCAATGCAAGCAGAGGCTTAAGGAATAAAATTAACAATGATTACATGAATAGCTAGAAGAAATGAAACGGGATAAAAAATGAGTGAAAATCATTTAAGGAAAGAATTGGAAAGAAAAATAGTATAGAAGAGATAGTGATAAATATTACCCTAGAAATGAAATCCTTGAAAACTTGAATAGGGGAAAAAAAACCCAGAAACCTAGAGAAAAACAAGAAATATTAGATAAAAATTAAGATCTTTCCATAAAATAAAAAGCAAGATATCTGATATCAAAAATATTTTAATTGTAAATCAAGTCAAAGAAATGTAATTTAAGAATCATTGGACTTCCTGAAAATATTTTTTTTAAAACCTGGATGCTATAATTCAACACATCACAAATGAAAACAGGTAAGATCAATTAGAACCAGATGAAAAAATGAAGAAATTAAGAAAGTACTCAATAATTACTTTCTGAAAGAAACCACAAAAAAAAAAAAAATCCAAGGAATTTGATAGTCACAAACCAGAACTCCTAAGGAAAAAAAAAGAAAAAGAAAAAAGAAACAAAATTCAAAGAAAACATTCAGCAAGCATCCAGAAAGAGGTAGTTCTAGTACTAAAGGACTATAATCAGTATCACATAAGACCTGGCAGCTTTTTAAAATGAGAGGAAACACTGGAATACAATACTGCAAAAGAGAAATGCTAACAACCAATAATAACTTGCTAGTTAAAGATGATTATAATTCTTCACCAAGGAGAAAAATGATCTTTAATAGAATAGAGGCCTTTCAAGTAGTTATGATGAAAAGACCAGAGCTGAATAGGAACAATGGAATACAAACACAAGAATCCAGAGAAATCTAGAAAGCCAAACTTATTTGAACAAAGGAAGGAGTTATATGATAAATACAGTGTTGACATTATACCAGAATCGTAATGTCTTAAAGGGGTATTGAAGAAGTTAAATAAGAAAAAAAACAATAGTCCTCAAGGTGAATGTCTTCAAGGGGTCTTAAGGAAATCAAATAAGAAAAAAATTAGTTCTCAAGGTGAACCAGTTCTGTTTTGAGACTTTGAAAAAGGGAAATAAGTGTGATGGTAAAATGAGAAAAGTTAAAGAACTTACTATTTCTCATAATTAGGAAACATTATAAGAAGAATGTATAAATATGGAGGAAGAGATGGAAAAAGTGGGTATCATGTAAGTATCACTTTTATTTGAAACAAAGAAGGGTTGTATACATACATATATATACATACATATACACATACATACATATATACAATATATGAGAAAATAATTATTAGTAATGGATTTCTAGGTGACACCCAGAAATGAGTTTCAGTCCTTTCTCTACCCCACTCCAGAAAGTTCAGCTCTTGCCTGGCATGAGTCCAAGGGAACAAAGGAAATGGAGATAGACTCCTTTGTCTACCTCAGTGAGGAACCCTACTGGACTTGGCCCTTCAGCTAGGATCTTTTCATTCTCTTCTCAGATGTCATCTGTAGAGTTCATTTTAATTTAGATGACCCTCAAGTCATGTCCATCAATGGAACTGAGTGATGCTAACCAATTAGCTTAAGTCAATGTATAAGAATAAAACCCTTGTCCACACCAGGGTCTAGCTCCTTCCATTCTCTTGCCATTCTCTCTGACCTAATTTTCACTTGGTGTACACTCTTCCTCTTAGGACAATGAAGGTCTGAAGGCCTGAGATCAGGAGAAGGGAAACACATGGTCAATACTTTATTGATATCCAATGTTAATTAATAATTAATGCTTACTTCCAAAACTGGTATAATAGCAATTAAAATATAAATATCAATCAATTAATTTATAAGGTATAGTAGTAGCAATATTTTAAAATACACCATATATATGTGTGTATGTATATATGTTTGTATGTGTGTATGCGTGTTTATGTATGTATACACACATGCATAATATCACACTTGGCAGGGCAAAGAGCAGAGATAGGAAGTATAGATTAAAAGGATAATAACTTAGAAATAAAACAGCTCACTGAGAGCATCTTGCTTGTTTATTTTTCTTTTTATATCCATTGCTCAGCACATAGAAGCCACTTAGCAAATGGTGGGTGAAAGGCTAACTAAGAAGGCATATCTCCCAGGCAACTGTTTTGAATGATCTCTTAGCCTCCCATCATCCCCTGAGGCAGGAGACAGCCTCTAGGATGTGGAGGGAAATAGGACTCTGTTAGGATTTTATATTGGAAGACATTGATCTTAATGCCAATGAGTTCAGCATCTATTAGAAATTTTCAGAGATCATGGCTTTAGTGAGGCAAACAGGACATCAATGTGGATTGTCATAGAAGGCAATTGAAAAGTTTATCAAACAACTTCTAGAGAAGAATGAACCTTAGAAGTGACCAGCCCAACATCCTCTACTCATGGTAATTTGCAAGGTACTGATCACCCTGGAGTTAACCCTGCTTACTGCCTACTTTTTGATTCAGCCCTATAGCCCTTTACCACCTGAAGCAGTGCTCTCTGGGGCTCATACCTGGCACTCTCTGATCTATGTTATCAGGTTCTTGTCCCTTCTCTTTGCCAATAAGTACATGTTTGAAAATAAGGAATTTGTTCCTCTATGTAATTATAATGAGCCACCAAGTGGTGATGGATACCTAGACAATGATGACTGATGGAAAACATATTTCAACCAACACAATTCCACCATCTGTTTTAAATACATTGACTGGGCATTGATTATAGGTCTCCAGGTAGTGCCAGCCTGGTCACAATTACCCTAAAATTTAAGAAACTTCAAGTTCTGCTGATCAAAACTGGACAGTATCTGACATTCAAGAATGTCAATGCTAGGATCCAGAGTTAACATCAGGTATCTCAGGGGAAATATTAGCCCAGTTGTAGAGTTGTTTTCCTCATCAGAATTTCCCTTTGTGTTTCCCATGGAGCAAACCTCTTAATAGAACAAACATGTCTATGTCAGCTTTTCCCTGTGTTCAGTTCCTTGCCATTTCCCAAAGATGTCTTCTTGAAAAGTTGCTTTTTTGCCTACCAACCACCTCTACTGGGGAGTAAGATGTGTACAGTGCATGACCCATTTGGCATTGGAAGTAGTGAGGGCATCATGTACTTCACCCCTCCTACTGAGTGCAGAATGCATTGTGGTAATGCAGGGGGAGCCAGAGGACATGGGCTATGCCAGTATGGATCATTGGAAGATAAATGTTTGATTAAGAGGAATAGATCCCTTGGTGATCTATAATGGAGCCACCAACTCAGAAATGTAGAGAAAAAGGATTCTGCCCCAGGAGAACCTGGTAGAACTGAAGAGAAGATCAGGTTGATTGGGTGGGCAGGGTGAGAAAAAAAGACTGAAACAACAAAACAAGAGGGATTAAAAGGGTCAGGAGGGGAAGAGAAATAAATGAAAAAGATTATATACTAAGAAGATAGTACATATTGCATCTTGGACATTTGAGATTGTCTGAACAAATTTATACTATACAAATACAATGGAATATCATTGTACTGTAAGAAATAATGAAAGAGATGGTTTCAGAGAATTTTGGTTAGAGTGAACCGATTCAGAATGAAGTGAGCAGAAACGAGAGAATAATTTTTACAAAGAAGATACTGAAAATATAAATAACAATGAAAGACAAGAATTCTGATCAAAGCAGTGACCAACAATTATTTTATATTTCAGATTATGAAGAATGCTACCCATTTTACCACCTCCTGACAGAGATGTGATAAACTCAACAGGCAGAATGAGACAGACATTTTAGACATATCCAATATGAAAAGTCATTTTTCTTAACAATGAACATTTGTTACAAAGCTTTTTTTTTTTTCCCTCATGGGGTAGGGAGAGAAATAAAGTCTTACTAATTGGAAAAATAATAATAATTTTAAAAACAAGTAGAGGGCAAAGCAGAGGAAATGTCAGCCTCATCAAAATCATTGTCATTTCCAATTCAATGTGTCTACAATTCTGCTGCTATTGGAAACAAGAGTCAATCATCAACTTTTGAATGTTAAACTTTTGGGACTTCAAGCATTCCTGTGATTCTATTAGTAATCTCATTTTCATGGGTAACTATGAACATAAATGACTATGCAGAATATAGTGGGCAAAATGATTGTGCCATTCATAGTTTCCAAGCTTGAAGGGTGGCTTGGCCTAAGTGACCAGTTCGATAGAGATATAAGGCTTCCAATTTCATCGATTGCAACCTAATGGTTAAACACCAACTCACTTCTGTTATGTTCCCATATTCCAAGCCTCCTAAGGATCTCTAAACTCCACACAAAGCAAACATTGCTGACCATTTATTTCAAGCTGGTGTGTACTTCACAATCTCCAATGCCATCTACCAGCCATGAAGAACAGGGTATTTGGAGGTGATGTTGAGGCCTCACCAGTCTTGGAGTCATTTTACAAGAATACCAGTATCAGTCTTCCATGTTTTAGTTGTAAGCATTTTATTTACTGTACAATGTTTATGGTACTCTAGATTTCATGCATTATGAAAAGTGAAGATTATCTGAAATCAATTTTATTGAGATATCAGCATAAAAGATCACAGAATTCTAGTAAATTATTAATAAGACAAAATTTTTCATGTTTCCAGTTTTATTCTGTCTACTGCATTTTATAGATTATTCCATAGTTATTGTGTTAGGAAAAAAGTTCATATCAGTATTAGTGTTTTCTTAATAATGAAGAAAAGTGTATTTTTAGCAATCTCCACCAAAAGATTATAGTTTTTGGTGGTTACAAGAATGTAAACTATTTCCCAAAGGTTCAGTGTTTCAACTTTCATATTTTTGACTTTCAAGCCTTTTTCTAGGAACATTAATCCCATGAAAGTTAATAATTGATTGTAAATTTCCCTATACACATCTCTCCATATCTGTTTTTCTGTCTCCCTCTTTGTGATTTCAGTGCTACAAAGAAAACTCTGCTCTTTATCTCCATATCCAAGATAAATCTGTAGACTCATTAGAATGAGGAGATGACTGTCCCCCTTCCTACAAGACTAACTTTTAGGATTCCTAACCAGCCTTTGGATGTCTCCTCTTCAGCTTGTAGAAGAATTGGCCCCTCTCAAAGATGGGAAGTCAAATGTTTGTCCTTTCCTCTCAAAGAGGACCATGACTTCAAGGTGATGTCATAACTGGCAGTGAATTGGATTTAAGTGAGGAAGGGTTGTGCAAGGTTACCAACCTCACTCTCTCCTGTAGAGTCATATATATCAAGATGACTGGAAATGGCACCAGATGTTAAGGCAGTTGGGGTTAGGTGACTTGCCCAAGATCACACATCTACTAAGTTTCTCAGGTGAGATTTTAACTCAAGTCCTCTTGACTCCAGTTCCACTTCTCCACCTAGCTGCCCATGGGAAGTCAAATAGATAATTCTGATTATATGAAACTAAAAAGTTTTTTTTTCACAAACCAAACTAATGCTGCAAAAAAATTAGGAAGAAAATAGGAAACTGGGCAGGGGGGGGACTTTTTTTTTTTTTTTACAGCAAGCTTTTCTGATAAAGGCCTGACTTTCCAATGTACAGGGAACTAAGCTAAATTTATAAAAATAAGAGTCATTTGCTAATTACTAAATGGTCAAAGTATATGAACAGGCAGTTTTCAGAAGAAGAAATCAAAGAAATAAATAGTCTTATGAAAAAATATTTTAAATCTCTACTGATTAGAGAAATGCAAATTTTAAAAATTCTGAGATAACCACTCAGCTTTTATTTTGCTAAAATGACAAAATAAAATAAAATGACAAAGACTAGAAGAGAGGTGGAAAAACTGGGATATTAATTCACTTTTGGCAGAATTGTGAACTAAACTAACTATTCTTGAGAACAATTTGGAACTATGCCCAAAGGGCTATAAAACTTCGTATACCTTTTGACCCAGCAATACCACTAATAGGTCTATATCTTACAGGGATCAAAGAAAAGAGAAAAGGATCTATTTATACAAAAACAGGTGGGCCACATGTCATGATATTCTAGTAGCTTTTTGAAAATTATTTTTCCTCATTTTTCACCATTTACAAGATTTCATTTTTCATTCATGATGTAAATTCATTTCCTATGTATACTGTATGTGATACAATGACATTGCAAATTAAAAACAAATTAAAGGAGTTATTAATTACTAAAACCCCTTTGTGACTTTTGGCCCACCCTATAGCTCTTTTGTGATGGCAAAGTATCAGAAATGATTGGATTCCCATCAACTGGGGAATGTATGAAGAAGTTGTGGTATATGCTTATGATGGAATACTACTGTGCTATAAGAAATGTTGAGCAGAATGATTTCAGAAAAACCTTGGAAGCGCTATATTAATTTAACCTCAGTGAAGAGAGAAGAACCAGGAGAACATTTTACACATTAACTACAATAATGTAAGGATGATCAACAGTGAAATTTAGCTATTTTGTTCAAGATAATTCCAAAGGAAACATGATGAAAAAAAAAAAAACATTCTATCCACCTCCAAAGAGAGTACTGACAAACTCTGAATAGAGATTGAAGCATACTTTTAAAAAACAAAAAAAAAACTTTATTTTTATTTTGTTTGTTTCCTTTTGCAATATGGCTAGCATGAAAGTGTGTTTTATATGACTTCACATGTATAATCAATATCAATTTCCTCACCTCAAGATGGAAGCAGTGAAGAGGGAAGAAGAAAATTTAGAACTCAATTTTATTTTTTGGAAAATGCTAAAAAAAAATGCACATAATTGGGAAATATTTAACAAAAAGAGAATTTTAAAAGAATTTGCCTCTCTCAAATGATCTGTTAGCTATGTATGCCACTTGATTCTTCAATTACCCCAGTTAATCAGAGAGCCTCATTCTTCAACCCTACAATTTAACTGGATATTTTATGGTTTTCTCGGTCTATAGAAGCATCCTATGGTCATGCATTGTTTTGCAAGGAGACTGTATACTAAGCCTGGAATTGGGATTTCTAATTTTTCTCTCCCATTATAAATTAGGAATTATATACTACCCATAATCTTTCACTTTTCTAACTTACATCCACCAATATGATAGTATCATTTGTAAAAATTATACAAATATTCAAAGAAGCTGCTATTTGGTCATTGTGAGGAACTTTGTCTGTGGGAACTCCCTCCCCCAATTTAGATTATAATCTATAATTTTTGTTGATAAAGCTTAAGGAGATTCATGAAGCAAATCTCACCAACATCACATGGCTGAGAGAAGTGATTATTTTTCTATTATATTAATAACCAATAATTAAATTAAGATTAAGGTTTTTCCTTTCTATCACCAGCTCCTCTAAGTCATTCAGTCAATCTCTGAAGGATAAGGCTGAATGATGAAATTGGCCTAATGCTCCTGATCTAGGGTGGGACCCCACCTAAGTGAGAGGCCTTACTTTTGTTTATAGTGTAAATAAAATCTAATCTAGGTGAATTCCAGCCCAAAGCTTCAAGTCTATACCTTTCATTCTGCAATGTCCAGAATGCTGCAGGTAGCTGAGTCTCATGATCAAGCCACTTTCTTAGCAGGAGGAGCTAAAGACTGTTAGCCTACCTCCTCATTAATACTTTTACCTTTTCATTAATTGTTCACCAATAAGGGTTAATTTTTCATCTGTCAGGGATACCCCCATTTCCAAAGGGATTAAGTATTAAGAGTTCCCCATGATTTTGTCTTTGGTTAACAAGAGAGACCACTGACCATCAATTTATTGACTATCAGCTAGTCTAATTAATAAATTAATTACCCAGAATATCTGTCTCTCTGGCTTTATATTAATCCCACGAAAAACTGTCAGTTGTGACATTTGAACCCAGGGCTTCCTGAATACAAGATTATCACCCCAGCCATTTTATCATACTAATTCTAAAATCATCATATGCAGTATTTATCTGAGTCCAGTGTTCAAAATTATAAGCTCCTTTCCTTCCCCATAAAAGAAGAAATTCTAGTTTCAGTTAAGGCTAAATACTGATTTTAAAACACTATCTTCCCTGCTCTCATTTCCATGTTATTCATGTTATATTCTTTTATAACACCTCTAGGAATGGAAGAAATGTTTTAATTTTTAACCCATACATATCTTCCATATAGTTATGAATAAGAATTTAAAATTAAATAGTACTTAACATTTTGTTATTAGGAAGAGAAAAAAGTCAGACTGAAATATTTCCAAAATTAATAAATGTTAGTGTTACTAATCAGCTAAAGTAAAATATTTAGTATTTGAAGTATTTACACCATGTACTATTCATTTATAAAGTCAAAAGAGATAAATCAATTCCTACATCTTTTTCTTTAAACCTATACTTAGTATGTTCTGATCAAGAGGTAGTAGGACCAAATTTACTGTTCAGCTACTATGAGCTTAATCATCTATTGCAGGTAATCACTAACATCTTAATTTTTCTTTTAGCCAGTTAAATTAATCTAAGTTAATCTCATTAAGTCTAACTCTTTCTTGCTTTGAGGAATTTTACTTTATTATCATTAGGTTCCACTTCAACACCATACATTATGCAAGCAACATAATAATTTTATAAAAAATATGCTTTGCTAATGAAATGTTTGAATATTCCCTTTAGGGAAGATTTCATTACATCTTTCTGGGAGAAAAACAACAATAAATAATAAGTGTAAGAAGCAATTCTGTTTGTGTGGGAAACAGTCCTTAATTGAATCTCCTTGGTCTGTTGATTTGCAGCCCTATAACATTTAAAAAATGCATTCATATATTCCCCCACATAAGATATCTAAGTGGGACAGTGGATGGAGTACCAGCCCTAGAGTCAGGAGGATCTGAGTTCAAATGTGGCCTTAGGCACTTATTAGGTATGTGACATTGGGTAAGTCACTTAACCCTATTTGCCTCAGTTTTCTCATCTGTAAAATGATCATGGGAAGGAAATGGCAAGCCACTCCAGTATGCTTGCTAAGAAAGTCCCAAAAAAGGGTCATAGAGAGTTAGACACAAGTGAAATGACTCAACAACAAAAATACTCCCACATGAAACAATGTCTTATTTTTCAGCATGTGTCAAGGTGAGAGCATAGTGAGTCAAGTATTAATCTTGCAATGAAGAATACTTGGGTTTAAATTCTACCCTTTATACTTATCAGTCATATAACTAAGAACAAGTTATTTTACCTCTCTGAACCTAGTTTTCTCATGAGAAAAATGGGTATAACATCTTCATACTTTATTTCATAGGATTGTTGTGAAGCCCCAATATACATACATACATTTACAGATGTACACATATACATTTATGTTGTGTTTTGCAAACTTTAAAGTTCGATATAGATGCACACATACATACATATACATCTGAGTATGTGGATATAAAGGTATACAGGTCTGTATGCGTATGGTTTTGTATGTGTGTATATATCAAATAAAAGATAGCATGGCATGGTGAATAGAGTGTTGAGGTTAGGATCACCAAATTCTAGTCCCACCTCAAACATTTATTAGGTATGTGACCTTGGGCAAGTAATTTAATCTCTATGCACTTCACTACTCCCTAGCATTTGTCTACTTAGTCACAGATAATTAAATTATGAATGACAAAAGAAGTTCCCACCCTGGGATTTTCCCCATGCAGATGAAATCACAGATCCTTTGTACTATATAGAAAAGTCAATAAATCTTAAGAAATTTAACAATTAAACAGTTCCTAGTATTGTCTTTGTTCAATTAAACTGCTATAAATGTATCAGTGATTATGTTAAAAAAAATGGAGAATACCCTTCCCCAGAACACATCCCCATACTAGAATTAGAATTAATTTTTACTGGTCTAACTCAGATATTCAGGGCTGGACTAGCTGTCATCCCAGTAGTCATCTTCCTCATGTCGCATGTGAATACTCTAGGCCATTAACCTTCAACTATAGCAAATATGAAACCCCCATGAAGATACAAACATGAAAACAGACCGTCTCTAGCAATATTTCCTGCTGGTCACTGCTCTATGGTTCCAAAGGTTTGTCATGCTGGGGTGGGTGTAGGGATAAGCTCCCACTCTCTATAAAATGCTCCAATAGCATGCGTCTCAAATAGCTTCTGACAACCTGAAGCCCAACTCCTGGCCTTCTCCTGGCTGAACTGTTTCCACTAACAGGAGAAGGGGCAAAGGTGAGTTATTGGCACCTTGGGTATGTGGGGCTCATTATCCTTGGCAGGCAAGCTGCCTAGGGGAAGGAACCCTGATTTTAAACCTCCGCTGCCTTGCAGCTATACCCACATATGGGAAAGGCTTCCGGAGTTAACCCCAAGGAAAAATCAGGAGTCGGAGTCCCTTAGGCAGCTGGATGTTGGACATCACATCCCTCTAGCAAGTCCTGTGGTGGCACTGGTGCCAAACTGTATTGGCTCTGCCTTTCCTTTGGATCCACCAATGTCGCGAAGAGGGAAAGCCTGCTGCTTGGGCAACAGCTTGTTTTCCATATTGATCTGCCCAGGCCAGTGCCCTGGAGAGGACACTCCAGCTGTTCGTCATGGGGTAGATACAACACAGGATGTGGCAGTTACCAGTTATAAGTCACTCAGGAGCTGCGGATCCCATATCAGACTGCACAGCCACACTGTGGCCTGTGGCACTTCAAGGCACTGATCCATGGTCGTCCTGGACTGGTGGAGGCCTATACTGCTCTAAGAGCAGTGTCTGGGAGTGTCAGGTCTTTCCTAGCTTCTTAAACTGTAGGTCATGGGGTCATGTAACTGAATGTGGGGTCATGAAAAATTTAGCAACAGTAAAATGTTCTGTATACCTATTTTATATACCTATATGCCCAGGGTCACATAAAAATTTCTTGAGCAAAAAGAAGTCACAAGTGGGAAAAGGTTAAGAAGCTCTGCACTAAACCACCAGTATATTAACCTCTTTTTACTATCCAGGACCCTTAACTACCCCTCCGGGAATGATGCAATCACCTGCTCACCTCTTCAAATGTTTTCTTAGCTCTGAAATCTTAGTAGGGAACTATACCTCTAAGCTATTGAAGGGTAAATACCTTCAACATGTATACCTCCCACATTCTGGCTCCAAGGGTCACTAAATCCTGGCTTATTGCAGACAGTATGGACAAAATAATCATGGCAAAGCATCTTTGCTGTTAGTTTCAACTTAAAACTCTATTTGGGAGACATAGTGAACCTAAAAGCAAAATTGTATTGTTGTTTGACTTGGAGTCAAAAAGAACTGGCTTCAAATCATGCTTTTGAAAATTTAACTGAAAACTGAGATAATTAACAACTTTAGTAAAGTTGTAAGATATAAAATAAACCTTCACAAATCTCAGTATTTCCATATATTAACAACAAAAATTAACAAATCATAAATTCAATTTAAAATAACTGTAGACAGTATAAAATAATTGTGAGTCTATGTGCCAAAACAAATCCAGGAACTATATGAACACAATTACAAAGGACTTTTCACACAAAGTTAGAACTAAACAATTTGAAAAATATAAATTGTTTAAGGGTAGACCAAGCCAATAAAATAAAAATGACAATTCTACCTAAATTTACTTATTCAGTGACATACCAATTGAACCATCAAAAATCTGTATTATAGAGCTACAATAAATAATAACAAAATTCATCTGGAAGAATAAAAGTTCAAGAATATTAACTGCCTAAGAAATAGAATGGTGGCTAAGTGGAATAGATTAGGTACATAAGACATAGTAGTAAATGACCATAGTAGTCTCATGTTTGATAAACTCAAAGAGCCCAGCTTTAGGGACAAGAACTCACTATTTGACAAAAACTACCAGGAAAAATAAAAAAAATATGGCAGAAACTAGGTATAGACCAACATCTTATATCATATACCATTATAAGGTCAAAATGGATACATGATTTGAATATAAAGGGAGATACCATAAAAACATTATGAGAGCATGGAATAGTTTACCTGTGGATAATGGAAATATGACCAAACTAGGGATACACAGTGTTATGAGATGTAAAATGGATAATTTTGATTACATCACATTAAAAAGGTTTTACATGAACAAAATAAATGCAACTAAGAAAGGATTAGAAGTAAACCAGAAAGCTGGGAGGAAATCTATATCTATATCTATATCTATATCTATATCTATATCTATATCTATATCTATATCTAGCAAGTATCCCTAATAAAGGCCTCATTTCTCAAATATGTAGAAAACTGAATCAAATTTATATAACTCATTCCTCAATTGATAAGTGGTCAAAGGATACAATTAGGCAGTTTTCAGATAAAGAAATAAAAGCTATCTATAGTCATTTGAAAAATGCTCTAAATCACTATTGATTAGAAAAATGCAAATTAAAACAACACTATGGTACCACCTCACACCTATCAGGTTAGCTAATATAATAGAAAAAGAAAATGATAAATGATGGAGGAACGTGGGAAAATTGAAACACTAATGAACTATTGATGGAGTTGAGAACAGAATCTAACCATTCTGGAAAGAATTTGGAATTATGCCCAAAGTGCTACAAAACTGTGTATACCCTTTGATCCAGCAATACTATTATTCTGTCTTTATCCCAAAGAGACCACAACATAGGGAAAGGACCTACTTATGCAAACTATTTATAGCAGCTATTTTTGTGGTGGCAAAGACTTGGAAACTGAGTGGATGCCCATCAATTGGGGAATGGTTAAACAAGTTGTGGTATATGATTGTAATGGAATGCTATTGGGCTAAAAGAAATGATAAGCAGAATTTTTCTTCACATCCTGTAATCAGGATGATGTCACTTCAGTCCTGAGAACCTTTGTTTCCTCATCTTTAAAATAGGGATTTTAGTGCCTGCTTTCCAGGATAAAAGCTAAATTTTCCAAAGTTAATGAGGTATATAAATCTCTGCTGTTTCCTTTGATCCTCCCACCTTGTTTACATTCACTTTCCCTAGCTATTGGGAAGACTCAAGGAGCAAAGCACTTTACAAGTATTATCTCATTATATCTTCACAACATCTCTATGAGCTCAATGTTACTATTCCATTTTACAGATGAAGAAACTGAAACTAATACAGGTTAAGTGACTTGCCTAGAGTCACATAGATAGTAAATATATCTGTTGAGATTTGAATCTAACTATTTCTTACTTCATTTTCAAAACCTCATTCAATATTAGATGTTACCTCTAATTCCTTGATGCCAGGTGTACATACAGAGTACAGCACAAGGGTATGCTGAAGCCAGTTTCAACAAGCTCATTTATTATAAATCAGGACTTCATTTATTATTTTGTTGGTGTACAGTCATAAGTATGTGCTACAGAAAACATTAATACAGGGATACCTGTATTCCAGGTTCAATTCTAGCCCACTACAATAAAGAGATTATCTCAATAAAACTAATCACATGATATTTTTAGTTTCCTAGTGTATATAAAAGATATATTTCCACTACGCTATAGTCTAGTAGCAATTGCATTATATCTAAATAAAATATTGTAGATATCTTAATTAAAAAATAATTTATTGCTAAAAATGCTAACCATCATCTGAGCCTTCACAGAGCTGTAATATTTTTTGGTTGTGGAGGGTCTGCTGCTAAATTTGGGGTGGCTATGGCAATTTCTTAAAATAAGGCAATGAAGTTGGCCACATCGATTTATACTCTTGCTTTCATGAAAGAATTTTCTGTGTCATATGATTCTCTTTGATAGTATCTTACCCACAGTAGAACTTCCTTCAAAATTTCAGTCAACCCCTTCAAACTCTGTCACTACTTTCTCGATTAAGTTTGTGTAATATTCTTCAATGTATTTGTGTCTCAGGGAACAGGGATGCCTGAGAAGAGGGAGAGAGACAGGGGAATGGCCAGTCAGGAGAGTGATCAGATCATGTACAGCTTCTATTGACTAATTTCTCTATCTTATATGGACATAGTTTGTAGTATCCCAAAACAATTAGAACAGTCACATAAAAGATTACTGATCACAGATCACCATAACTATAATAATTAAAACATTTGAAATATTACAAGAATAACCAAAATGTGATAAAGAGATATGCTATGAGTGCATGCAGTCAAAAGACCTGTTTGACATAGTGTTGCCACAAACCTTCAATAAAAGGAAATTTTAAAAAAGCAATATCTGTGCAGTGCAATAAAGTGAGACACAATAAAACAAGTTATACCTTTAATGCACAACTTTAAAAACTATACACACATATATACATGTAAGTGTGTGTGTGTGTGTGTGTGTGTGTGTGTGTGTGTGTGTGTGTGTGTGTGTGTATGGAGAGAGAGACAGAGAGAGAGAGAGAGAGCGCTGTTAAACCTTTACCAGGACATCCATCATTTAACATAATACAAAATATTGACTTTATCTACTCAATTAAACTGGTACCTAAACAGGACAGTTGTATAATTCATATAAAAATTGGCTTCCTCATCAATGACTTTTTTTTCTTTTTTCTTTTTTTTTGGTGAGGCAATTGGAGTTAAGTGATTTGCCCAGGGTCATACAGCTAGTAATTTTCAAGTGTCTGAAGCTGGATTTGAACTCAGGTCCTCCGGAATCCAAGGAATCACTTTTGTAATTTAAGCCAAAGAAGAAATTTTAGCTCATATAATTCAGAACTTGGCTTAATTGGGCCCCAAAGACATTAACTGAGACATTGTATACAAATATGAAAAATGGAGGGGATAACAACTTTTTAGTGTAAAGAATTAATTGTGATTTGAGGTTTCTCTGACCCCATCTTTGGCTAAAATTAGAAGCTCTGCTGAGCACCCTGCTGGCCTCAAGCGCTGCCCCCTCTGCTTCAGCAAGGTGCTCCATCTACAACTTGCTTTTTTACTACAGCTCACATCATCACCTCGTGCTGACACCTATGAGGGCATGCCCAAATTATAATGATTGGAAACCTGGTGAGGGCATTCAGGTGACCCTGGCATCTGGAAACTAGGACGGCTGGCATTTGTATAGCCACCTCTTGATTCTGTCTATCAGGGCTGCCAACCAATCAGCTTGGGGCTGTGTGTATGTGGACCCTGTTTCCTGAAGAACAGGGGCCTTCTGGGTTAGAGAGAAGGGAGGAGTCAGCTCAAACCGACAGGCACAAAGGAGAGGGTTAGACACGGTACAGCTGAGTCCAGTTGGTGTGATTTAAGGTCATATTATTTTCCTTTTCCTATTCCCTTTTTCCCTTGTCCCTAGTTCTAACAATCTTACTTGTGTTTTAAATTTGTCCCTGTTAATAAACCCAGTTTCATTTTTTGAAAGAGGCTGTTAATCTCCTTCCTTACCCCAATATTATGGCAAACTGCTAATTAACACTCCCCAATTAAAATTTGGCCCTTTCAGTAGGTAGTATCTGACTAAAATTTATTCTTAAAAAGAAAGGATGCAGTATGGGTTCTTGGTTTGTTTGTGTTTTTGGTTTTCGTGGGGTTTTTTTGGGAGAGGGGGAAACACAGGGGCCTCATGCCTCTCATCATGTGTAGACTTACTTACTCTCACTCTGACTTACTTATTCCAATTGAAAGTCTAGGTTCCCAGAGAAGAACCAGCCCCACTAAAGTTATACATTCAAATTATCTCAGAAACCTGAAGGTAACCCTGTTATATAGGAATATACTCCTCCTACTCCATAATCTAGTTCTTGAGCCTCCCCCTATATACTTCTATTTATACAAGTAGCCACTCACAATAATTCACTTTTTAAATCTTAAACATCCCCACTTACATAACAATTACTCAAAAATATACTATGGATACTCATGTAAAAGTGTATAAATTCATACAATTCATAAGTAAAGTTAGTCGTTCTAATACATAATATTTAAGGGGGAGAACAGGCACACACTTAAAGGAAGATGTCAGAGCAGTCATGAGAGTGGGAAAATCCATGTGCTTGAGGTTGAAACTCTCATATGTAGGTTTTGATGCCATTGGTCCATTATGGAGCATCACTACCACGTGAAATCACTCCTTTGCTAAAAACCTTTACTCATTGTTGTTTGGCCTAACCATGCTCCAGCTAAGCAAAACTTCTCTTTTAAAGGCAAATGCAATATTTATAAGCTCTTGGAACTTAAAGTCACCTTTAAAGGGGAGTATAGAAAATGTTTCCTCTTAATTTAATTTAATTTATTCATTTATTTATTTATTTGGTGAAGCAACAGAGGTTAAGTGGCTTACCCTAGGTCACACAACTAGCAAAAGTCAAGTGTCTGAGGCCACATTTGAATTCAGGTCCTCCTGAATCCAGGGCCAGTGCTCTCTCCACTGTACCACCTAGCTGCCCCTTCCTTTTAATTTTAACAGCTAACATGTGGTATAGACAGTTATTCACTCATCCAGATGTTACATTGTCCAATCAGAACAGACTTTACAACAAACAGCACAGTTGTCTTTCTGGGCAAGGTTATTAGCCTAGCTATTTCTTCTTGGAAAGCAAGAGAGTTACAGGACCTGACTTTCCCCTTTCTGCTTTTCCTTCAGTAACTAGAGGGAGGAAAATGGACTATAGACACATTCAACAAGATTAATTCTTTTAAAGTCTAAATAGTGCTAAAGCGGGGTGGCTAAGTGGCATAGTGGATAAAGCACTGACCCTGGAATTATGAATACCTGAGTTCAAATTTCACATCAGACACTCACTAGTCATGTGACCCCATTCAAGTCACTTAACCCCAATTGCCTTAAATATCCGGGGCCATCTCCAGTTGTCCTGATGTATATCTTGCTACTGGATCTAGATGGCTCTGGAGGAGAGAGTGAGGTTGGTGACCTTTCACAACTCCCCTCACTTAAATCCAATTGAGTGAAAGTCATGACATCTGTCATGATCCTCTTTAATAAAGAAGGGCAGGGGCAGCTAGATGGCACAGTGGATAAAGCACTGACCCTTCATTCAGGATGATGTGAGTTCAAATCCAGCCTCAGACATTTAACACTTACTAGCTGTGTAACCTTGGGCAAGTCCTTTAGCCCCCATTGCCCTGCAAAAAAACAAAGCAAAGCAAAGCAAAGCAAAACAAAACAAAACAAAAAAACACAGAGGACAAACAACAAGTGCTGAAATACAATAGTTGGAACTATAATCTTTATTCAGTCAATCAGTAGCTATCAGCCAGGCAAAACTGCTTTGTGTCAGGTTACTGAGACTACTGTTGGTGTCCTATAATTTTTTTTCATTTCTTTGCATTACCAGCCTGTAGCTACCTGTTATACTTTTTTTTCAGGGTAATGAGGGTTAAGTGAGTTGCCCAGGGTCACACCACTTGTCAGTGTCAAGTGTCTGAGGTCAGATTTGAACTCAGGTCCTCCTGAATCTAGGACTGCTGCTTTATCCACTGTGCCACCAAGCTGCCCCCTACTATACCTTTCAATGGCTTAGGTCAGAGACTCCTGACTCACTTGAAAGGGAACAGCTCACCAAGCTGCCTCTATGAAACCAATAGCCATTCACAACTGTGCTTCAGTTTCCAAAAATTTATAAAATGGTTATATACAGATTAGTTCAGGGACACAATTTTCCTGCAACTCTAAAATCCTGACCATGTTCTAAAATCTCATTTTGTATCTTCAAAACTGTATTGATAAATGTATCTGCCCCCTTAAATCACCGAATGACAGTCATGCCAATGAAACATCATTTTGCAAATTCTGTTTACAATGTATGAGCATTCACAATGTTCATTTTCCATCCAACATTATTCCAATGCATCTGAAAACCTTCTTCATTAAACCGAAGTTTTTGTGTTGTTGGGTTTTTTCCTATCCTTTTCCGGTATCAAAATAGTCATCTATAAGAGATAAATCTGTTGATAGTTGCTTGAGTTTATTTTGTTTTAAACAAAGAAACAAAAAAGCTTTTGCTGCCTTCTTCAGCACTGAAGGGATCCGCATGTGAAGTGCCTTAAAGGGATAGTCATTGTAATTGGGCCACATTGGGAAATGGAAGAAATTTCTACTTTCAAGAAATTCATACTTATATAAATAAATCCTAATTCGTTGATAACTTATAATTGCTCTCAAAAATATTTTAAATAAAGGATGGGGAAGGGTTCTTGTTTAAAAAAAAAAGCTAAGGAAAATAGTAAAGCAAGAACATGGGTGCTCAGCAATTACTCAGGTCTCTATACTTAGTATTTACCTGCTCATATTCATCAGACTTTCTGAAGAATTGAGGAGAGGATAGGGGTAGATAGGCAAGATATTCTGACCTCAATTTCATTTCAGAGCAATAGACATTTATAAATTTTCAAGTAAAGTCATTCAGCAATAATTACCTCAGAGCACTGCCATTAAATTTTTCTACCTACCCTTCATTCTTCCTGCTTCCATTTGAAATTAGGCAAGCCAGACAGTACTTTATTCATAAATGAAGCTTTCTGTTAGAAAGGTGGCCAATCACAATGAAATCACCCTGAAAATTGCAGAAAGTGAAAAGAACTTAAGACTGAATATATAAACAATTACTTTATCTCCTTCTCATTTCCTGATGTGTGTATTATGCTATTTTCAGGAATTATTTTAATTTCGTTGTCCTTTTTTTGTAATTCAGCATTTTATTTTTCCCCAATTACATATAAAAATATTTTTAATGTTCATTTTTTTAAGTGAGGCAATTGGGGTTAAGTGACTTGCCCAGGGTCACACAGCTAGTAAGTGTTAGGTGTCTGAGACCGGATTTGAACTCAGGTCCTCCTGAATCCAGGGCCGGTGCTCTATCCACTGTGCCACCTAGCTGCCCCTTTAATGTTCATTTTAAAAATTTTGAGTACTAAATTATCTCCCCCTTCCTCCTTTAGGATATACATGTGTAATTATGCAAAACATTTCCATATCAGTCATGTTGTAAAACAAAACATAGAGGAAAAATATTAAGAAAAAAAATTTAAAAAGAATTATACTTCAATCTATATTCACATACTATCAGTTCTTTATCTGGGGATGGATAGTATTTTTCATCATGTCCTTCTGAGTTCTCTTGGATCATTTTATTGCTGAGAATAACTAAGTAATTCACAGCTGATCATCTTACAATATTGCTGTTACTTTGCATACAGTACATTTCACATTGCATGAGCTCATTTAAGTCTTTCTAGGTTTTTCTGAGAGCATCCTTGCTATCATTTCTTATAGCACAATAGTATTCCACCATAATCACATAACATAATTTATTCATCCATTCCCCAGTTGATGGTCTACTGCTCAATTTCCAATTCTTTGCCACCAGAAAAGCAATTGTTATAAATATTTTGTACATATAAGTCCTTTTCTTTTTTTGTTTGTATCTCTTTTTGTATGAAGCCCTAGTAGTGATATTCCTAGGTCAAAGAGTAAGCAAGGTTTTATACCCCTTTAGGCATAGTTCCTAATTGCTCTACAGAATGGTTGAATCAGTTTTCAACTCTACCAACAGTGCATTATTTTCTCTACATCACCTCCAATATTGTTTATCTTTCTTTTCTGTCCTATTAACCAATCTAATAGGCATGAGGTAGTATCCCAAAATTGTTTTGATTTACATCTCTCCAATCAATAGTGAGTTAGAGGGGGCAGCTAGGTGGCACAGAGGATAAAGCACTGGCCCTGGATTCAGGAGGACCTGAGTTCAGATCCAGCCTCAGACACTTGACACTTACTGGCTGTGTGACCCTGGGCAAGTCACTTAACCCCCATTGCCCTGCAAAAACAAAATAAAATAGTGAGTCAGAGCATTTTCTTTTCCATATGGCTATAGATAGCTTTGATTACTTCATCTGAAAACTGTTCACATCTTTTGATCACTTATCATTTGGGGAACAATGCGTCTTCAGAGAAACTTGTTTAATTTTTCTTTTCACAGTTACTATATTGCTAACTATATTTCCCTTCATCCTTCCCGCAATACCATTTATTCTATTCTCTCTCCCCTTTCACCCTATTCCTCCTCTAAAGTGTTTTGCTTCTGACTACCTCTTCTCCAAATTTGTCCTCCCTTCTATGACCCCCAACTTCTCTTAGCCATTTCCACTCCTACTTGCCTATAGAGTAAGAAATTTTTCTATACCCAACTGAGCGTGGGTGTTATTCACTCTTTGAGATAATTCTTATTAGTAAGGTTCACTAACTCTCCCTCACCTACTTTGTATAACCCTCCACTGTAGAAGTTTTCCTTGCCTTTTTTATGTGAGATAATTAAGCCTCTTCTATCCTTCCCTTTCCCTTTCTCCCAGTATATTCCTCTCTCACCCCTTAATATTCTTTAAAACATATCGTCCTTTTCTATTCAACTCATACTAGTGTTCTCTGTCTATTATAGGGGCTAAATTTTAATTGGGGAGTGTTAGGCAGCTCGCTGCAATATTGGGGCAAGGAAGGAGATTAAGAGCCTCTTTCAAAAACAGAGCAGGGTTTATTAACAAGAATGAACTTAAAAACACAAGTAAGATTAGTAGAATTAAGGGAAAAGGAAAAAAAAAGGAATGGGGGAAGGAAAACCATACAACCTGAATCACACCACTGCCCAGGGCTCAGCAGAACACACAGCTGTGTCCTATCTCTTTCTGGTTCCAAGCCAGAATGGTGAAACTTCTCCCTTCTTACCAGCAACCCCTGGGCTCCCAGGAAACAGGGCAGACAGACACACAGCTCCAAGATAATTGTCCAGCAGCCCTGATTGACAGAATTAACAAGCCACTCTACAACTGCCAGCCCCCCTTCAGCTTCTGGATGCCACAGGTCACCTGACTGCCCTCACCTGGCTTCCAGTCATGGTGGGGCTGCCCTCATTTTAATTTGGACAGGCCTATGCAGGCATGTGGGTATGCGTCAGGGCAAGGTCAGGGCACACTGGTGCACTAGGATCAGGGTGCACAGGGTTTCTAATTTTAGGCAAAGAGGGGTCATGGAAACCTCAAATCACAATTAATTCTTTATACTATATATACTCCTTCCAACTGCCCTAACAATGAGATATTTATTGGATTACAAGTACCATCTTCCCATGTAGGAATTTAAACAGTTTAGCCCTATTAAATTACCTATGATTTCTTTTCTCTGTTTACCTTTTTATGCTTTTCCCCAGTCTTGTATTTGAAAGTCAAATTTTCTATTCAGCTTAGGTCTTTCATCAATAATGCCTGAAAGTCCTCTCTGTCATTGAATTACCATGTTTTCCCCAAAGGATTATACACAGTTTTTCTCAATAGGTGATTCTTGGTTGTAATCTCAGTTCCTTCACCCTCTGGAATATCATATTCTGAGCCCTCTGATCCCTTAATATAGAAGATGATAAATCTTGTGTTATTCTGACTGTGGCCCCACAGTACTTTAATTGTTTTTTCTGGCTATTAGAAATATTTTCTTTTTGACCTGGAAGCTCTGAAATTTGAGTAAAAATGTTTCTGGGAGTTTTCATTTCAGGATCTCTTTCAGGGGTGATCAGTATATTCTTTTTATTTCTATTTTGCCCTCTTGTTCTAGAATAACAGGACAGTATCCCTTGATAATTTCTTCAAAGATTATCTGTAGATGCTTTATGTGATCATGGCCTTTGGGTAGTTCAATAATTTATAAATTATCTCTCTTGAATCTTTTTTCCAGGTTACTTGTTCTTTTTTATTTTTATTTTTCCAGTGAGATATTTTCCATTGTCTTCTATTTTTTCCTTCTTTTTGTTTTGTCTTCTTTCTTGATTTCTCATAAAGTCATTAGCTTCCATTTGCTTAATTATAATTTTTAAGGAATTATTTTCTTCAATGAGCTTTTGTACTTCCTTTTCCATTTGACCAATTCAATTTTTTAAGTTTTTTTTTCAGTGATTTTTTTTGTGTCTCTTTTTTTCATGATTTTCTGACATCATTCTCATTTCTCTTGGCTATTTTTCCTCTGCCTTTTTACTTGATTTTCAAAATCTTTTATGAGCTCTTCTTTAGCTTGAGACCAATTCACATTTTTCTTTCAGGCTTTGGATGCAGGAGCTTTTACTTTGTTATATACTTTTTAGTGTCTGTTTTGATTTTCCTTGTAACCATAGTAACTTTTTATAGTCAGAATTTTTTTTCTATTGCATGCTTATTTTCTAGCGTATTTCTTGACTTCTAACTCTTTGTTAAGGTAGGGATCTGCTTCCAGGGTGGAAGGCATTCTGTCCTCAAGTTTTAGGGCTTTTGTACAGCTGTTTTCAGAGATACTTCTAGGGATCTATAAGTTTTCATTTCTGCCAAGGTATCATGATCTAAGAAAATGTGTGTTTACTACTCTCTTGGTCTATGCTCTGGTCTGTGAGCAACCAAAAGTCTTCTTTTTTGCCCTGGAACTGTGAGGGGATCGCATCTCCACTGTGGCTGCAAGTGCTGGTGTGCTAGTGCTCCTCCTCACCAAGGGACACTCCCTCTCCCAAGGACCACAATTTGTATCTGAGTATGGGAAAAGCAACAGGTTCCTGCATCAGTGATAGAAAAGAGACTCCTGTAATCTCCTTTTGATCAGTTGTTTAACCCCCCGATTATATGTGGGCTGAGAGTTCTGGAAGCAGTAGAAGCTGCTGATTCAGTGGCTCCAAAGGCCTGTTCCTGGTTTGCTGGGTCCTGGTCTGTGTTGTCATGGCTTGCACTGGAGTGTGTTTCTACTCTCACCCCAGTGCAATGGACCTTTCCTGCTGACCTTAGTTGTTTTTGGCTGGAAAATTATTTCAACATGTCCTTTCATGGGTTGTGCTGTTCTAGGAATTGTTTTATGGCATTATTTAAAGGCATTTGGGGAGGCTTGGAGGAGGGCTTAGGCAAGTTGTTGCCTTTTCTCAAGCATCTTGGCTTCACCATGGTTGTCCTTTATTTTCATTCAAACCAGGGAATAATGTTCTCATAGTTGAGAAATATCATCAAGTGTACCTATGCCTGGCAAGTCTCTCTTTTCAGGAATTTTACTTCAGTTTGTAGCAAGCTCTTTTTAAAAATTTACTTTTTCTGACCTCACAAGGTGGTGTATTAGCAATACCTTTGCTAAGTTAGTTACAATCTGGTTTTTAGAAATATCAAAGAAGAAAAAAAGGAGATAAAATATATACTCCAGTTGTATTAGACAAAACTGTAGATTGCCACAAATATTTTTGACAACTTTTGGAAATGTTCATAGAACATGAATTTTCAGTAGTCCAGGAGTCAATGGTAGGTGATGTCTAATAAGAATTCTGACACACTGTGATCTCCAGTGACTTCTCAGTTGTTTGTTTTGTTTTGGGTTTTGGGTTTTTTTGATATTCAGTTACTGTGGAAATGAAGTTTTTGGTACAGTTTTGGAAAATAGCAAGGTTTGTTTGTTTTGTTGGGTTTTTTTTGTTTGTTTGTTTGATTTTTGCAATGGTATCCAGATTGTCAGAAATAAACTCAATATGTACCATTTATTAAGGGGAGAGAATTGGACTGTTCATGTTTATTTTTCTGCTTGCTTTTTTGATGGAGGGGAAGGATTTTAAAAAATAGTTTCTTATTATAATACATAGAACACATCTATCCAAACAACCAAGAAGTTCTGTGAATCTAAACAAGTGATATAAACTGTTGCAACATTTTCTCCCTGAAATCATAACACATTGCTCAGGTTTTACATTTATGGCTGAACTTGAGTTGTGATCAGAGAATACTGTCAAATCAATAGAATAATAGTAGGCAAAGGAGAAAAAAAATCATTATTTTTCTTCTTATGACTTGAAGCTTATATAGTTAAGACCCTAGGAAGCCACTGTGACATATGAGAGGAAGAAGGAGATTTGGACGGTGATAAACAAGGACTGGGGGTAGAGAAGAAAAATTGTATGTATTGGCTGTCCCAGCTAGGAGAGGCTATGAGAAACAGAAAAATGTATACAATTTCATTACAGCATTCTCTTACCATCATAGACAGTGTTTCTTAAAATGAATTGAATAAGGACATATAGTTTGTAGGAGTATTACAAAGGAAGAAGACATCATTTACATTCTCAAGACCTTAAAAATCAGATAGGATTTTAAATCTGTCCACTTTGCCTTGATCAACAACTTCTGTAGTACTGGCGTGAGATCTGTATACTACATTTTAGTTCAGACATTAACAAATGGGAATATGTCTTGAGGAGAGTAACCACTATTTTGAGAAAACTGAAGACCATGCTTTACATTAATTAAATGAATAAATTGAAGATGTTTAATGCAAAGAAGGTAAAAGTTCTGGGGCACACAATAACAATCCTTGAATTTTTTTCACTATTATGGAAGAAGAAGGTGTAATTTGTTTTTAGAGAAAAAGCTTAGATAATTAAATGTAAAATAGATCATTTTTAATATATAAAATTAAAAAGCTTTTGCAAAAAAAAAAAAGTAATGTAACCAAGATGACAAAGGCAAGTAGAAAACTGGGAAAGAATTTTTGAAACAAATATCTCTGATAAAGGCCTCATTTTTCAAATATATCAAGAACTGCATCAAATCTTTAAAAATACAAGTCATTCCCCAGTTGATAAATGGTCAAAAGATTTGAACAAGCAGTTTTCAGACAATGAGATCGAAGTTATTAATAATCAAATGAAATAATGCTCTAGATCATTATTGATCAGAGAAATGCAAATTAAAATAACGCTGAGATATCACCTTATACCTATTAGAATGACAAATATAACAGGAACAGAAAACATTGGTTGTTGGAGGGATTGCAGGAAAAATGGAATGTTAATCTACTATTGGTGGAGTTGTAAAAAGATTCAACCATACTGGAGAGCAGTTTGGAACTACACCCAAAGGGCTATAGAATTGTTCACACTCTTTGGTCCAGCAATACCTCTACTTGGTTTATATCCTAAAGATATCCCCCAAAAGGGAAAAAGACCTATTTGTACAAAAATATTTATAGCAGCTCTTTTTTTTTGTGGTGGCTAAAAATTGGTAATCAAAGGAATGCTAATCAATTGGGGAATGACTAAACAAACTTTGGTATATGATGTTAATGGAATATTACTGTGCAGTAAGAAATGACAAACAGGATAACTTCAAAAAAGTTTGGTAAGACATGTATGAAATTATGTATTGGGAAGTAAGCAGAACCAAGAGAACACTGTACACAGAGACAGCAATATTGTTTGATGAAGAACTGCGAATTACTTGACTTTTCTCAACAATACACTAATTCAAGACAATCCAAAAAGAATATTGATGAACCGTACTCTCTACTTCCAAAGAAATAACTGATATTGATGGAACAGACTGAAGCATGCTATTTTTCACATTCTTTCACTAAGTGACAACTATGGTGATATTTTGCATGATCATATATGTATAATGCATATTGGATTTTTTGACACCTTGGGAAGGGGCCAGGGGAGGGAGGAAAGGAGGGATAGAGATTGGAAGAGAAAAAAATATACAAAAATGTTTAACCTTAAAAAAAAGGTTGGGAAGGGTACAGGATGTGTGTGTGTGTGTGTGTGTGTGTGTGTGTGTGTATATATATATATATATATATATATATATATATATATATATATATATATATATATATATATATATATTTGTACATATATGAATTATTTAGGTATTATTTATATAGCAATTATATTTAAACAAATTTGTCTATATATTATTTATATAAATTGATATGTATATGTTATTTATAAAATAGTTATTTACCTATATAAAAAAAGAAAGAAAACTGCCTAGTTATAAAAAACAAAAAAGGAAGAGGAAGGATTTAAGATACTCAGTTATATATAATAGAATATATCTAGGTATATCTAAATGTAATAATGTAGAAAATATACATTATATATGTCATATATGTATGTATGTGTATATGATATCTATATTGGATATAAGTATAAAATTTAATTATATATCACAAAAAAATTTTTTAAAAAGAAAAAGCTTATAGGATTGACTGATGCAAAGAATATCAAAAAGGGAGTGATCTCAAATAAGGTTAGAAATATAATTGTGAGTCAGATTGCAGAAACCATTCAGTGCTAAGCTGGGGATTTAGAGCTGACCAGATGATGCCTGAGATTTCTTCTGTCTCTGAGGCTGTTGTAATTTTGTGCATGCTAATTAATTCTATCATGTTTTAAAGTCCAGATTAAGATTTTATTTTGTTAGGGGGTGGAGCAGAGATGGCAGAGGAAAGACATTAAATGCACAGAGCTCCTGGCACAATTACCCCCAGAACAGTAATAAAACAAGCCCTGGAGTGGCAAAACCCACAAAAAGAGGGCTGAGATTATTTTCCATCTTAAAGGGGGCCATACTGGGCTGCAAGCAGAGTCCAACCCTGTGATTGTGTGAACACAGACTCCAAATATGCTGTGCCAGAGAAACATTCCCCCAGCCTCTGAATCAGCTACATTACCACTGTCTTCTCAAACGAAGCTTACTGTCAGGTGAGAGGGCTGAACTGCTGGCCCAGAGTATGGAAAATACAGGGGTCTCTGTGGGACCTGAGGAAGAATTTGGCTATCCCACCCCAGCAGGGAACCAGGAAGTAATCTTGAGCAGTGGGAGGCCCAGATTGGGGAAGGGTGTAGGCTTGCCAAAGCTAAGAACCACCTCAGCACTCTGCTGGCTGGTTAACTAGCAAATTGGCTTGAGGTAACCTTTGGACCAAAAAAAAGGCCAGGTAAGAGAAGAACCTACCCTCCCTCAAACCAAAACATCTGGGACCCTCTAAAGCTTGGGACAGTGTATCTTGGAAGTAGGGCCCCACTGTAAGAGGGAGTTAAAAGTCAAATAAAAGATGGCAAGCAAAGAAAGTTGAGAACTACTGAAAGTTTCTTTAGCAACAAGGAAAATCAAGGTGCACCCTCAGAAGAGGATAACAACCTCAGGGCCCCTACATTCTCAGCTTCCAAGAAAAATATTAATTGGTCTCAGGCCACAGAAGTGCTGAAAAAGGGATTTTGAAGAGAAAGTAGGAGAGATAGAAGGAAGATTTAGAGAGGTTGAAGCAAAGAATGGAAAGAGAAATGAAAGCAATGCAGGAGAGTCATGAGAAAAAAGTCAACAGCTTGAAAAGCCAAAAGGAAAAGAACATTAAAAAGCTGTCTAATGAAACTGATTGCCTAAGACCTAGGGTTGAAAAAATGGAAGCTAGTGACTTTATGAGAAACCAAGACATAGTAAAACAAATCCAAATGCATAAAAAAGTAGAGGGCAATAGGAAATATCTCCTTGGAAAAACAACTGACCTAGAAAATAGATACAGGAGAGAAAATTTGAAAATCATTGGGCTACCTGAAAACCATGACCAAAATCAGAGTTTAGACAGCATGTTCCAAGAGATTGTAAGGGAAAATTGCCCTGATATTCTAGAAGCAGAAGGCAAAATAGAAATTGAAAGAATCCACTGATCACCTCCTGAAAGAGATCCCAAAAGGAAAACCTCCAGGAATGTTATAGCCAAATTCCAGAGTTCCCAGGTCAAGGAGAAAATATTTCAAGTAGCTAGAAAAAAATAAATGTAGCTACAATAAGGATAAAAGAAGATCTAGCAGCATCTACATTAAAGGACCGGAGGGCATGGAATATGATATCCCAGAGGGCAAAGGAACTGTGACTAGAGCAAAGATTCACATACCCAGGAAACTGACTATAATCTTTCGGAGGAAAAAATTAGACTTCAATGAAAAAGAGGATGTTCAGGCATTTGTGATGAAAAGACTAGAAATGAATAGAAAATTTGACTCAAATACAAGACCGTGGAGAAACATACAATGGTAAACAGGAAAAAGCATTCATTGAGGGATATTAAAAGATTAAACTGTTTACATTCTTACATGGGAAGATAATACTTTCAAATCATAAGAACTTTCTCAGGAATTCACAGAGGACACAGGTCTGAACTGAATATGAAGGGATGGTATCTGTAAAGCATTTATGTTTCATTCTTTGTGGGGCAAACAGGGTGTGGTGTCTTAAGTCTGGGGCTGGATTTGGGCTTGAAGACTCCTGGGAGTCCAGGGCTGGTGATTTGGCCACTGTGGCACCTAGCTAACACATAATGACATCTTTAAAATAGAGCTGAGGTGTAGTAGGAATAGACTGGTGGAGGGGGAAGGGGAGAGGTGAACTGGGGAGAGGTAGTTCACATGAAGGAATCAAGAAAAAAACTTATGGAGGGGAGGGAAAGACAGGGAAGGAGTGGGGACTGAGTGAACCTTACTATCATCAGAAGTGACTCAAAGATGGAATAACACATATACTCAAGTGGGTATAGTAATATATTTTTGCCCTGAGGGAAATTGGGAGGGGAGGAAGATAAAGGTGGGGGGAGGGGAAGGAGGGAAGGGCAGATTGGAGAAGAGAGCAGTAAAAAGCAAAACACTTTTGAGGAAGATGTTCTGTATAACTGCACATCTATGACATTGAATTGCTTGATTTCATAGGGAGGGTTGAGGAGGGAGGTAGGAAGAAAAAATTAGAACACTGACTTAGCTCAAAGACCTTAATCTCATCAGAGTGGGCTCAAGGAAGGAATAACATTAACACCCAATTGGGAGGAGTAATCCATTTAATACTACCAGAAATAGGAGGGGAAGAGGATAAGGAGAAAAGGGTGAAGGAAGGGAGGGCAGAGCAGTGGAGAGGGCAGTCAGAAGTAAAACACTTTTGAGGAGGAATAGGGTAAAAGAAGATAGAAAATAGAGTAAATATCATGGGAAGGGAATAGGATGGAGTGAAATAGTTATGATGATTGACTAAAGTGGCAAAATGTATGGTACCTACTCTGCTGGGCTATTGTGAAGAAAATTCTTTGTCAAGTTCAAGGTACTATATAAAAGTTATGATGAACAAGATGCCATCAAAAAAGCCTGGAAAGACCTACATCAACTGAAGCAGAGTGAAATGTACTGTATACAAAGTAACAGCAATAGCTTAAGATGATCTGCTGGGAAGCAAGTAGCTATTTTCAGCAAGACAATGATCCAATATAACCCTGAAGAACTTATGAAATTTCAACCCATCTACAGAGAAAGAACTGATGGTATCTGAAAACACATTGAAACACATTTTAAATTTTTTTCTTTGATAATTCCTTAATCTGAAGTTTGGGGTTTTTAACTGTTTTCTCTCATAACCCATCTGGTGGGGATGTTTTCCATAACTACTCATGTATAACTTATATTGAATTGCTTGAGTTCTTGGGGGCAGGGGGTGGGAAGGGAGGAAAGAAGAGAAGTTTGAACACAAAGTTTTAAAAAATTGATGTCAAAATTTGTTTTTACATGTATTTTAGAAAATAATATTTTTTAAAAAGAAAAAAAATTTCACTTGGATGAATAATGCATTTTGCAACCTGACCAACACAATTACAGAGAGATGGGCATCCTTACTTGCTTTACCATCTCCTTTAATGTTGGTGTAAGGATTGCTGAGTATGACTAGAGTTATGATGCATTAATCAAGGGAGGTTTCAGGGTGGGGGTCCCAAAGTTAAGATTAATGTCTCTTTCCCTCTTTCCTTCATTATTGATCCAAAACAGCCCTGGATGTAAAGGACCAGATATGGTATCAGAGACTCTATGAGATGCTAGCAAATTAAGTACCTGAAATTACTTTGCATTTCTTTTCTATAGCCTTATATATGTTCAAACTATTTTCCCAAATTGAAGGTAAGCTTCCTGAGAGCAAGTAACATTTCATTTTTCTTTGTATCACCAGCATCTTGCACGATGCCTGCAATGGAATAAGTGCTTTATAAATTCCTATTGACTGATTTAAATACTAGGTATAGTGGTATCTATTATAATCATTGAAAACAAATGTACAAAGGTAGAAGAGAGCAAAATCCCAGGATTGTATGATCACAGATTTAGAGCTGGTTGTTGGTGAGCTGTTTCAGTAATTTTCTTGACAAAGATAATGGAGTGGTTTGTCATTTCCTTCTCCAACTCATTTTACAGGTGAGGAAACTGAGGCAAACAGGGTTAAGTGACTTGCTTAGGGTTACACAGCTAGTAAATGTCTGAGGCAGGATCTAGTGCTACTTGCCCTAGGCACTAAGATTGCTAATTATGGCTCTGCAGCTTAGTAAACCTTTTTTTTTTCAAGGCAATGAGGGTTAAGTGACTTGCCCAGGGTCACACAGCTAGTAAGTGTCAAGTTTCTAAGGCAGGATCTGAATTCAGGTCTTCCTAATTCCAGTCACAGTGCTCTCCTCAGTGTACCACCTAGCTGCCCTTAGAGCTGCAGGGGATCTTAATAGCTATCAAGTATAATTCCTTTATTTTACAGATGAGGAAACTGAGGCTCAATAGTTAAGAAAATTAAGTGCTTACTATGTGCCAGCTATTGTGGAAAGCAATAGAGATAAAAATATGGAGAAAAGAAAGATAAAATATGAAAAAGCCTGATTTGCCCACGGTCACATAGCTAGTGGTTGAGTTAGGATTTGAACTTGGGTCTTCCTGAATCTCAGTTCATTATTCTATCTACTGTACCACTTGGAGATCATTGAAAAATAAATGATGTGTTTTGGCTATAGTTAAAGTGCCAAAGAAGTACTTTAAGAAGGTTACATTGGCTACAAAGAGTCTTAAAGGCCAGTTTTATTTTATTTTGTCAGTGGAGATATACTAAAGTTCTCTAAACAAGGAAGTGACTTATGTATTAACTAGCTGTGTAAAAAGAAAATTTGGAGAGATAAGAAGCTGTAAAGATGGTAACTAGTTAGGAGGCCAATTGGTTAGTATATATGAAAGTTTTTATAGACCTTAAATGTGATTCAAGGAAGTAGCTTCTTATTTGATCTTAACTTATTGATTTGTCAAGAATGAGGGCAAGGAATATTTAGGATCAAGATTTGTGAATTAGCCAAATGTCTGATGGAGCCCTTTAAGATAGACTCACTTAATAACAATAATCCAAATGGTCACTTCCTTTGAATATTAAGTACTGACAGGTGAAGTTGTTGTTTTTTAAAAAATATTTATTGACAGTACTCACTTACACCAAATAGATACACAAAAGTATTATACTTATAGAAGATGAGGTATTTTAATGACATTTGGCTAAGGGCATAAGGGAATATCAAGCTTGGGTAAGCAGAGACTTAGGTCCTAGTCCCATTTTGGCTATAAATGAGGACTATAACTTTGAGAAACTTATTTGTCCTCTAAAGACTTCACTTTCCTCATCTCCAAAATGAGGAAGTTGGAGTAAATGATCTCTTAAAATTTGCTGGCTCTGCTATTCCATGAAATTATTTTCTTTATGAATCAGACAGGGAACAGGATTGATGGAATTATTTAATCAAGTCACCCCCATACCACTTAAAGTGATAAGATGTCCTAATCAATCAATCTCAACTGTAGGCTTTAGACTAAGTAGGGAAAGTCCTTGGAACTAGAATTATCTTGTAAAGAAATTATGTTTGGATAGGTTAAGGAAAGTTGAGTCATTTATAAATTATCAAAGTTGTTTAAAACCAAATACAATGATGAGTTTGGACCAAACATGGCATTTTAGTAAGACTCCAAAGCAGGAACCACTGTGGGGGAGGGTAGAGAGAGAAACCTTGACTTTGAACTTGTCATAGGTCTCATCCCTTACTCTTCCTTTGGACAGAGGAGGACTTTGAGAGTTTCAAAAGGTTTGGATGCTGTGAAACTTTATATGTTCCCAGCAGTGTTCTAGTAGCAACTCAAGATGAACTGATTACTGTATCTATTGGGAGTGAAGAAAAGACTGGAGGTAAATATACAACTCCACAATGAGCCTGTAAATAAATCACACCATGGCTAAGGGAAATTTCTTTGATCACCCAATAAATGGGAGCAAAGGACTTTGAACCATCCCCTTTGGTATATGCCCTACATGTGAGCCTCTCCCTTCCCTAGACTTCTGATGTGATTGTGGGAGACTGTACTACAGACTTTTTGAGGGGTATGTTTGTAACAACTCTTCTTATTATCCCTTAGTAAATACTCCTTTCCAAAACCTATTAAAGGTTGGCCAGCTAAAGTAATTCTCTGTTGATAATTATTAATGGAAGTATACTCACTGTGGGAGGACTGGGGCTAATGGCATCCCCCTGCAACTCAGGGATACAACTAAAACCCTGAAGAGGAGATTGAATCTTTCTCTAGGACCTAAGACCCATCTCTAAAAGTGGGAATTGGGAGAAGTGCCTTCAGAGATATGGGCCACATACTCAAGAATGATCATTATCATTTTTAAAATTATATTTTTTGTGATTGATCATAAAGCTAATGATTTTGGCCCACTAACCAAACAAGTATCTCTTTGATCAGGACCATGAAGAGTTTTGTGAACTATCTATTAGAGAGCTCCAAAAAAAGAAAGATTGATATTTCATTATTTTCACCTTTAGCCTTTCATAAATAGACCAGAAGTGTTTTTCGGAGCTTTTTCCATTCTTTCTTTGGATATATTGTTCTAATATAACATAGAAAAATGTAGCAGCTCAGTTTGTCTCATAAGATCCTATCTATGCAAATGTCTTTGCTTAATCATGCATTAAATCTTCTTTAGCTAATCACCCAGCATGAAATCATATTGAAAAGATGAGTGCCTGGGAAACCTTTCTAAAGGACTGTCTATCTGTCTGCCTGCCAACATGCCTGTCTATCTAAAGATATATAAGTATGCAATTCTTTGTACCTTTATGTATATATCTGTTTATACATGTATATATCTATATCTATATCTATATATATGTGTATATACATATGTATATATCTGTATATACATGTGTATATATATCTGTATATACATGTATATACACATGTATATATCTGCACACACACATATATATCTATATTATAAGTGAATCTGTATAGCACTTTAAGGTTTGAAAAACATATTGCATACATTATTTCATTTCATTATTGTGGCACAGAAAACTAACTTAGAAATTAGAGAACCTAGATTTTAATACTGCTTTGTCATATACAGAATGATTAGCAGGTCATTTAGCCTTTTGGGGCCCTGGGACCTCCCCCAAAATGAGAGAGTCAGATTAGGTAGCCTTCAACTTCCCTTCAAAATATTAAATTTATGATTCTGTGGCCCTAAAGTCTCTTGATGAAACTATTTACACTTATTTATGTAAACATATATATATATGAGCATTTAGCTGTTCATTTGCAGGTTATCACCATTTAGCAAATGAGACTATACTGACCCTTTTTAAGTTAATGGTTTATTTATCTACATTGATTATTTTACATTTTTAACATCTCAAGAGTGTTACAAAAATAGGAAGAAATTGGTAAATATGAGCACAATTTGTCACTCTTCCAATATGAACCAATACTTGAAATATACATATGGCTTCTAATAAAAACAGAAATATATATATTATATATATATATGTAAAGAAAATAAGTGGTTACACAGTAATCTCAAGCTGAACACCATTTATTAATTTACTGATTCGATTTATTGATAACTAATTTGTTGATAGACATATAGCATTTCTATAAATGTAAATTTATTCACATATTTGTTCTTACATATGTACAGTATGTAGAACAGTGCCTAGCACACAGTACATATTTAATACAACCTTGTAAATTAGATCCAGAGATGAAGAACCAAGGCTCTCATAAGATTTTATACTTAAAAAAGACACCTTTAAAAATCATGTGGTCTTTCTAGTTTGAAACACAAGCAGGAAACTTTCCTTGGTTTTTAAGCTCCACTAATAAAATTTCATACAACTCCAGTTACAACCAAAAAGAAATATACTATGAACATAACTGCCTTAAAGGAAAGACAATCCAGACACTAATACTACTTGTATCCGTGCTCAACACATTGCTTCTTTCTTTTATTTCCTCAATAAACAGGGAGAAAATCCATTGAAGGGTAAAAAATGACTCACACACCCAAAAAGTACATTACATTTGAACACATGCTTTCTCTGATATAATACAATATTATTTATTGTATTTAGACAAAGTAGGGAAAGTCCTTGGAACTAGAATTATCTTGTAAAGAAATAAAAGTCCTCAGTGCTCTACTTTCCTTTTGTCTAACATTACTGCAGCACTCTCTTTCACTAAAGGCCTAATAAAACAAAAATAAAATTATATTTTTCTTTGAAATGTGTTTACTGAAGTTTAATTTTTATCTTCACATTCTTTTCCACATTTTTTGAGAGACCAACCAACATATGACATCAATCAAATCCCCCCTTCTTTTTTTTGTCCCATTTTAAATTTACTTGGAATAGAGGACCTATAAAGTGTGGAAGTAGAGGGAAGAAGAAACAGTATAGATTGGCCCCAACCTTTTTGAACATCAATGGTATAGTTAGATGCAGTTCAAATATTAGAACTTGCAATCAGTATAGCTAGTCTCTACCTTCCATACTATCCTAACCCTGAAAAAAGACAGACACAGATTTTTAAATATATATATATATATTTACTTCCCCCAATTACATGTTAAGAAATTTTTAACATTTTTAACACTTTGAGTTCCAGATTTTATTCCTCTCTCCCACCCCTCCCCCTATTTAAGCAGATATAGGTTACATAATGCAGTCATGTAAATACTTCCATATTTGACATTTTGTTCAAGAAGACTTAGATTTTAAAAAAATGAAAGAAAGAAAGTGAAAAATAGCTTGCTTTAGTCTGTGTTCAAACAATAATAGTTTCTTTTCAAACAATAATAGTTTCTTTTAGTCCTTTAGGATTATCTTGGATTGTTGTTTTGCTGAGAATAGCTAAATCATTCACAGTTCTTCTTCATACAATATTGCTGTTACTGAGTACAATGTTCTCCTGGTTCTGCTCACTTCACTATACATAAGTACATAAGTTCATATAAGTCTTTCCAGGTTTTTCTGAAATCATTCTGCTTGCAATTTCTTATAGCACGATAGATAATATTCTATCACAATCACATACCACAGCATGTTTAGTCATTCCTCAATTGATGGGCATGCCTTCAATTTCTAATACAGATTTTTTTTTCAAAAAGAGAAGGAAATATTGCTTAGAGTAGGGGGGAGAAACCACTTCTACTTGCCTTCAGCCTCATAGTATTATTATCATGATTTTAGAAATTTTTTATGTTATGTTGGCCATATACAATTGCCCTAGCAAAAATCCATAATTCTTTTGCAAAATTCTTGAGCCAAGGGTTATTCCTTTAGAACTTTCTTTTCAGTTTCCTGATTCTTGATTCCCAGCTATTGTTGCCACTAACTGAACTGTTCTCAGTTTGTATCAAGGAAATCCTCACCCCGCCCCCCAAGAAAACCCCCTTATTCAAGTTATGTAAGGCAAATGTGTAGGCTCTTTCCTATTAAATCTGCAAAGATGACAAACTCTACTCATGCCTAGGGCAATGCTGGCTTGTCCAACCGGTCTTCTCTCAATTTACAGTCCCATTGCTAAAATGCTTCAATAATTTTTCTACTCTTCTCACACAAAATAGCTGAGAGTTATTACATAGCAAGAGGATAAAGAAATTAAGTTATTTTCTACAATGTATTGTGGTTTCTGACAAAAAATTTTCCAGTCTGAAAAATGAAGAACCTCTATAGTCAAATGTTAATTTATTGCAATCATCTTCTTTACACCTCCTAACTGGCTTGGCATTCCATAGCATCACTACTGATGTCACCAATTACATCATGGGGATGTCTGCCATCAGTGTTGCGGCCCACAAACTGGGATGTTCCAAGTATCTCTTTAATGGTTCCAGAGAAATCTCTCAGCAGAGATTGGTGCCCCCTCTGTCAAGCAATGTACGTATACACACACACACACACACACACACACATTTGAAAGTACTTTGCACATATTCATTCATTTGATCCTCATAACAGCCCTTGAAGATAGATGCTACTATTACTCCCATTTTATATACAGGGACACAGAGGGGTTAAGTGATTTGAACAGGGTCACACACCTCATAAGTGTCAGAGACAGGATTCAAATTCAGGCCTGTCAGACTCCAAAGCCAGTGATCTAACCATTCTGCTACTCAGATTCCTGGGAAGGATAGGAAGGGAATCTTCTTGTATATGATCCTGGAGGCTAGAGGAACTGTCTGAATTTAGCCAACTTCAGAAGCAGGAGTTATTGGTTTTGAGCTATGGTATATCTTTCCTGTGATTCTGGAGAAGAAACGATTCCTTGGGAATGGTACAACCATCTACCACAAAGTGAGAAAAATAACAAGATACATGTTATAGTAAGAGGAATATAGGATAAAGAAAAGAAACCTAAATTAGGAGCAATAATCAGTGCCATCTTGTGTTGTAGTTGCTGCAGGAAAAACGGAAATGTAAAAGTAAATCAAAGAAGTCAATTTGGGAAAAACTATCAAAACAACTCCTAACATCTTCCCATTCCCCCACCCAGTAATTCTATCCAGAAGAATCTGATAAGGAGGCACTCCAGTTCTTTGGATGAGCAGTTGCTCCTGAGGATTTTATTATTTTCTATGCATTCTGATATTAATTCTATTATGCATCCGGTCATTCTTTAAGCCTCATCAACCTATGCTGGTCCCTGGGCATAGAGATGACAAAAGGCGCTGTTAAGGATCTAATGAAAATGAAAAATAATTCCTGCCATTAATGAGCTTACATTCTCTAACCACTTCCCAAAGTAAGGATCTGTGATTGATATTAGTGGGGATATGCTGTCCATAGTTGATTGAAGATTAGAATCCTTCTATGCCTTAGTAAATGGACTTTTTGTGCTGAAGTGGCAAACACACACACACACACACACACACACACTCTTCCTTGGACAACAGAAATAGGGTACGTCACTAGGTCTATCCTTTCCAATATCGTTGCACCTGACAGAGTTTATACTATGCTTGTATGACTTTCTAGAATGTAGGGCCACCTGTCTAAAGTACTATTGAGCCTTGGATATGGACTCTAGTAAAGGAATTCATCAATAAAGAAGATTAATCACCTAATTTTAGCTCCTTTCACCCTCACGAATTAAGAAATCTCTTCTATATATGATGCATGTAACAGGACATGCTGTCTAAATATGGCATCAGTTGTTATTCAGGCTGACATTATCTTTTTGTTTTCCTCTTCTATACACTGGTCCTTTAACTGATTCCTGCAGGGCAGAAGTCTTAAGATTTGTTGTGAAAATGAGAACTGAGAATTAGTAGAGATTCTCAATCCATTTCTATAGATCTATAATAATTAAAAGTATGAAATATATTCCAAAGATACTATTGTAGCCCTAAAGAAACATCTTCTCCCTCAATCTTCTGTCATTCACAGAGAGAGATGGTATGAATTTTGAGTTTGTTCTAGGAGTGAAGATGAATTTTCGATGATCTATCTCCATTCTCTGTCCTGGTTTTCCTTATAACCAATTGCATGTAATCACATGAGTGTATGTTCAGGGTTAGAGGTACAGTCTCACGCCCTGCAACATAGCAAAGATATCTGGACTATACAGGAATCAAACTTGTGCTTTTGAACTCATTAACCCCATGCCTTAACTAACTGAACTGAAATCAGACCTCATGCAAAGCCATCAATATTAGTGAACAAAGGGCCCTTTCTTGTAATGGAGATTTCTAAATGAAAATCAATAGCACAATGCAATCCTTTAATGTAGGCATTCTCCATGGATAAATGGGGAGGGGCACCAGGCCCATTAACTATTTGAGAAGGTAGAATGCACAGAAATTATGGTGTGATTTTGCAAAGAACAATGATTCCACTTGCACTAGACAACTGGATAAGTTTCCAATTCAGAAATTTCTAGCTTCCACAGAAACTGTTGATGTAGAAACAGTCTCACACCATTAGGATAAGGGATGTATTTCTTCCCTAGTGATCAGTAGCAGTTTCCAATGTCACTCCTTCCTTCTACATTCATTGCAATAGGAAATAGCCACAAATGAAGCCAAAGCAGCCCTGACCACATTTGAATTATCCAGGGGAAGCCTGACCAGTGGAGGGAACCATTGCTTTTTTCCTGCTAAGATGCCTCCAACAAATCTTGTATTGATTGCTGTTGTGAACTTTCATTTAGGTGTTCTTTTTTCCCCAGAGATTTCTATCCCCTTAAAGTGAAATAATGGCTCTAGGCTCCAGTAACCTTTCTATATAGGCTTTTCCAAATACTTATGTGCCTTTTTGAGGATTTACAAAAGGAAAAAGTGCTTTAATATTTTATTTTCCAGTGTATATAATATAATGTGTGAAGAAGAAAATGCAGAATTGTCCAACTGTAATTCTAAGTGGTTGCTGCATTTATTTTCCTTTGGAGATTAGGGCCATGCAATAGAATTGTGAGATGACAAGAAACAGGAAAAATGGGTAGGGGTGAGTGAACAAACATTTATTAAGAACCTATTTTGGGTCCAGCTAGGTAGTGCAGTAGATAAAGCACTTCCCTGGATTCAGGAGGACCTGAGTTCAAATCCGACCTCAGACACTTGACACTTACCAGCTGTGTGACCCTGGGGAAGTCACTTAACCCTTATTATCCTACCTCCTCCAAAAGAGAAAGAAAGAGAGAGAGAGAGAGAGAGAGAGAGAGAGAGAGAGAGAGAGAGATTGAGATTGAACCTACTATGTGCTAGAAACTGTGCTAAGCATTTAAAATGTCATCTTGCTGACAAACAACAATCCTATGAGGTAAAGTCAATTCTCAACTTTCATTGGGGATAATGTTCCTGGATAGGGCAAAAATCAAAAACATGAATGTTGACACATTGCAAAATATGGAATAAGGCTGCCAAAAACATAATTCTTTGCTAGAGGTTGCTGAAAATACTTTTCTGCATACAATTCTCTATATTATAAAACATTAATTCTGATGATATACACTTTTCTTAACACAGTAAACATGAAGTAACCCATAAATGCAGGACACAAAATAAAATCGGTAACATGCAAACCATTATCTTTTTTTGTGGGGCAATGGGGGTTAAGTGACTTGCCCAGGGTCACACATCTAGTAAGTGAGGCCAGATTTGAACTTGGGTCCTCCTGAATCTAGGGCCGGTGCTTTATCCACTGAGCCACCTAGTTGTTCCTGCAAACCATTTTCCTTACTAGTAATGCCCTAGAATTCTATGACCTTTTGTGCTAACATCTCACTAAAAACACTGATTTCAGACAATATTCAGTTTTTATAACATATGAAATATACAGTACTTTAAATACTGCACAGCAAATAAAATTCCTAAAACTAAAAATTATTTGAACCTGAATCTTACCTTTCACCATATCAGATAGTGGTGTGAGGACATTGAACTATATACTATAGTGTTTTAAACCCCTTTACCTTGGCTGACCTCTGAAAGCAAAGGAGATTACTAAGACTTTAGTCATTGCTGTCAGAAGAGCCCAAAGACTTGCACTATACTTTGGGGAAATAAATGCAACACAAAACTTGTGTTTTCAAGGGAAACAATGAAAACATACAATAAATACATGGGAAGCTCTTTCCAATGTTAGGGTGAACAAGTCCAGTGAAGCACCTAGTTAAATGATTTGCCCAGGATCATAGAACTAGAAAGTTTCTAAGACATGGTTTGAACTCAGATCTTCTTGACTCCAAGTCCAGCATTCAATTGACTGGTTTACCTAGCTGCCTCCTAAATAAGCTGTACATTCCCAAATTAGAGATGATTACCATAAGTAACTCTTGCCTGGAAATGGAGTATGTGAATACAAAGAGAATGATTCACATCTTCAATTACTTAAGTTGAATAATGACCCTAGAAATCAAACTGAAGGAATGATCTTCTTATGTGTGAATTTAGTAGAATGTAAATTTCTTGGTAGAATATAAGTTCCTTCAGGACTCAAACCATTTCATTTTTGGACTGGGATTGTGCCTTTAAAAAAGAGAGAGACCGGGCAGCTATGTGGCACAGTGGATAAAGCACTGGCCCTGGATTCAGGAAGACCTGAGTTCAAATCCAGACTCAGGCACTTGACACTTACTAGCTGTGTGACCTTGGGCAAGTCACTTAATCCTCATTGCCCTTCAAAACAAAGACTTAAAAAAGAGAGAGACCTATAATTTCGTCATCAAAGGGATTTCCTAAGAAAGAGCTATTTCTGCAATGAAGATCAATACATGTTTTGCAGTCTTAGAGACTGGCCTAGAATGATTAAGTGACTTGCCCGAAGTCAGACCACCATTGTTGACTCTCTATCCACTCTGTCATTGTCTATTGCCTTGTGACCTTGGGAATACATAGTAGATATTTGTTGAATTTGTTGAAAGGGTTAATTCTTGTCTAGTATTTTGCTGGAATGTCCTAAAGCAGCATTTCTGATTATCTGGGAATACTTTTAAAAGTTTCTGTTTTCTGGGTTGAGGGAACACATGGATGACCTCATTTCAGCAATTAGAAAACATGTATTTAGAAGAGTTCCTGTTAGGTAGAGAACCTTTTGATAAGCACTAAGGATATAGAAATGAAAGATGACATGATCCCTGTCATAAGGGAGCTTGTGAGGTAGGAGAAGAGACTTGTGACATGCACAAATAACCAAAAGTTTGAAAATAATTAAATGTATGAGAGAGGCCTGATTGGTTTAAGAGATTTAAGAAGTAATTACCTTTAATGGAGAACTGGGGAGGGGAAGGGGAGAGGGTATGAGAGACTTCCTCATGGAGATAGTTAAACCTTCCAGGCAGACAAAGTATTAGAGTGGAGGTAATCTTCAGGGAGTGTATGTACAAAAACCTGGGAGGTTGAAAAAATCAATAAGCAATCCAGAAATAGGAGGAAGCAGCATAATTTGACTGAAATTAGTAGGAAATGATGTTGAAAAGGTAAGTGAAAGTCAGTTTCTATAGGGCTTGAGGTAAAGGAATAACAAGATTATCTGCTAGGTTTAGAGGGAATCTCTTCCTGTGTCACTGATCCCATTCCTTTCTCCTGCCCTGTTCTGGAGATTGACCTCATCCCATCTCTAAATCCACCCCATCACCAGTTACTTGAATGCTGGCTTAGAAAACATAAGAATAAAAGACAGATGTTTGATGGGAAACTGTAGCATCTCTCTGAAGTATATGTAATTGGTTTCTCACCTCTAATGTAAAAAACAGGGAGACTCCAATGATTTAGGACTCTTAGCAGTGGTGGAAACCTTAGTTGAGGCTTCCTGTAGAGATAAATGACTGACGAGATTTCTAGTGATTAAAACCATTAGTTCTTACATCTACAAATGAAATTATTCCATGTAAGCTATAGATATATTTTTCAATCTTTTCCCCATTTATAAATAAAGAAATGAATGTCTTCTGTATTTCTTGCTTTTTCATATGTTCCATGATATTTGAGTATTCCCAATCATACATTGATTCAACAAATGTTTATTAAATAAATGCATAACATATGCCTGTCCCTGTCTTTAAACACTAACCATGCAAAGACAAAGTTAAAATCCCTACTATCTAGGTTACATTCTACTAAGTTTACATCAATTACATAAAATCATGAACTCTGTATTAGCAGCAGCATTAATGCATATAAATGGTCCAGGAAAATGAATATGAGAAAAGCCAATGATTTTTAAAAATACCTATTCAGAGAGTTTCCTTCATGAAAAAATGTTAATCTCAATGATCTAAGATTTTGATATATTCTATTTATATTCCCTTAAGAAAAAATGCCACATGTAAAATGATTGCAATTTTCTCTAGTAAGTGTACATTTTTCTATTGCTGTTTGTGAACTTTGTGTTCCTAAATGTGTATTTTATATAGCTTTTGCCTTGGATCTCCCTTGTTTCAGTCCTCTAAACCTGTCAAGAATAACTCCACCTATTTTATTGTTCCCATAAATTCATATGAAACTGGTAGCTAAATCCAATTTGTGTCATTCTGTCTTTCTTTGTAGACTATTCTAAATCTCCCAGCATGTTTCACAAAAGTAGAATCCTATTAACACCAAATAACCACCTCTGTATTTTATTCTATAGTTATTACAGTCCTTCCAGTGTCACAACTCTTAAAGAATCTGGTCTCTCCATGAATCTATTATGATGAGAACCTTCAAACTCATTATCCTGTGAGGGAGAAAAAAGTTTGCCATTTGTATCAAACATTATTCAAGTTTTTCTTAATAAGCTTATGTCTTTCACAACCCAAGTTGAAATATTTTGACAAAGAACTTTCAAATGGTATAGAGCCTAATAAGGCTTAACATTTATTAAAAGAAACATTTTAATATTTTTTTAACCATTCTTTTTTTAAAAAGTGAATTATATAAGAAAAATGAAACCTGAACAATCTTTAGCTTTGAAGATAAAATGATGGCTTAATTTACATAAAAGAAAGTCAAAAGACAAAATTTTGAAGTACAGAATAGAACAGCAGCATGGTCTGGCCATTACATTTACAATTTTAAAAGAAAAACAAATGTTCACTTTTAAAATGGTCTTCAAATTGACTACAAACTCCATGTTTTCTCTGAATTTATCTAAATTGTCCACTATGGTATTCTGCATATAGTTGATACTTTATAAATCTCCATGACTTGCCACACTGCCTGGCATGTAGTGATCACTTAAATATTTGTTGATTGATTGGTAAATGAAATGTGAGGTGTGGGGGAGGGGAGAGGGAGAGAAGGAGATTCATCCATCAAATGAGTGTATATAATTTGAATCATTAAGGTAAAATAATTAAGAGGATTATTCTGAATTTTAATTATACAAACAGAGTTGAAGTTATCTGCTCTAATCAATGAGGCAGCTAGGTTGCTCAGTGGATAAAACATTGGGACTAGAGTCAGGAAGAACTGAGTTCCAATCCAGTCTCAGACACTTACTAGCTGTGTGACCCTGGGCAGGTCACTTATCCTCTGTTTGCCTTAACCCACTGAAGCAGGAAATGGCAAACCAATTCAGTATATTTGCCAAGAAAACTTCATGAACAGTATTGGCATGCTATGGTCCAAGAGGTCATACAGATTCAGATACTACTAAATGACTAAATAACAACCCCAATCTGTACCTCAATAGAATCCCCTTCAACAAAACTTTCTGTCCCACTCCCAGACCAATACCCTCTGTAAGCCATCAGTACAGGGGACATCTATGGAAAAAGGAAGAAGAGGAGAGGGAGGGAGGGAGAGTGGGAGGGAGAGGAGGAGGGGAAGGGGGGAGAAAGAGAGAGAGAGAGAGAGGGGGGCGGAGAGAGAAAAGCTAAGAGGGTCACACCATAGCCAGCAATTCTCCCACCACTCAGATACAGACAACCAAGAAACTGGAACTCATTGAACTTTTCTAGAACATGTATTCCCTTCTGTTATTAATATTGTCTATGTTGATTTATCTACTAATGCTCAAGATTTTTAACTAAGTTTTCTTCCTGAAAGGAGGTAATCTTGCATAATTTCAGATTTTTTTTCCTCTTCTATTACCCTATCACTCACTTTCTGAACCCTTCCCCTTTGATGGTGATTTTCCTAAGCATTAGACCTCAAAGCTGTCTCGGCTTCTTGCCATGCTAGGGAATTCCATTTTCATTAGCCCCAGTCTCTTCCCCAAGTGACTTCTGGAGGGACAGAAACGGTTTCCTCTTCCTTTCAGGCCTGGAGGAGATCCACAATACTTGGGATCAATGCATCAGTTTCCTCTTCCTTGGTTCTCTATCTGAGTGCTCCAAGAAAATCAAGATTCTATTTTCTTGTGTATCTACCTCCTTGTGTGCTGGTGAGCCTGGGGCAGGAGGACTGTTTGTTTAAAAGGGAGAGTGTGTACTTGAGTTCTGTTGCTTGTTCCCCCAGATTTGTAGAGTGAGGGCTGGGGGAAGAAGGTGAGATAGGGGTGGAGAGTTCTGTACTATAGCAGCAGCAAGTGAATTACTGAGTGGATTCCAGGTCACAAGCAACCCTACCAGTTCATGGAAGCTCATGCAGGAGGCCATGCTGAGTGAATGTGTTAGAGATTAGCCTTTTTTGTTATTTATTCAACATATTTAATTCATCAGAATTAGTTTATTTCATGTAGGTAACCTTCTTTTGGAGAAGTTTGAATGGTTGTGAGTACTGGAGAAAATTTCTACTTTTCCATCTTGTTGGTCACAAGACCCACAAGTTTCATTGTCTTAATACAGTTAAAACAACAATCGTTACTATATCCTTCTTTAGTGCCTAAGGAATAGATATATGATATATAAATGGATATGATGCTTATGCAAAAAGTACCAGTTCTATAATGGCTGCCATTCCTTAGAACTTTAAATTTCTTTCCTGTTAAAAATCTAGCATTTCCAATATCATAGGGCCCCTTGATGCTCTGCTAAGGGGCTATTTCAATGCTGAGGAGACTGTCACTTGCCCATTTGCCAATACAATTATGGCTCTCTTTGCATGAGTGAGAAATTTCTCATTCAGGTGCTAAAATAAATGAGCTCCACTTAGTTTTAAATCCTTATTATGTCCACCACCTAAGATAGAATCTTGCAGCAGATATATGGAATAAAAGTCAGTTTGCTTGATGGTTTTCCAATTACAGATGGTGATTGTACAAGCAGGTTGTAAAATTCACTTGGTTCAGGTCAATGTGGTTGTCCTATAGGAAATCAGAAGTGTTGGTTTATTGCTCACCCCAGTCACCAATGAAGTGGGCAATTCTCAAATGTTTCAGTCCTGAATTATTTATATCATATGATTTAAGAGACTTCATGCTTACTTAGCCTGTTTCTAATGCTAGTCCTTGTCCTGAATTATAGTTTCTCTTATCATATATGTATGTTTCTACAATATGTGCTATCATTGGATAGGTTTAAATATGCAAGTCTAGCCCTTCTGAGGCAACCACAACCTGCAGTCATTGCTGATTTCCACATCCAACCAATCAGGTGACAACATGATAAGACTATCTACAAAAACTCCATCTCACCAGCATTCTGAAATAGAATTTATGGAGAATCAGGTTGTATAATGGAATTAGTATTGGCTCTAGAGAAATTTGTCTATGCCTGGCATAGACAACTGTAGAGAGCCCTCTACAGGTGGGCTCTAACCTCTCCTCTGAATCTCTTCTCACACCTTTTCTTTCTATCCCAAATGGACTACTAGTTATTTGAAATTACCTTTCACTTTCTTGCCTTCATACATGCATACTGATGGTGTGCCATAACTGGGCTATACTCATTCCTCATTTATACCCTTTAAAAACCCTTATCTTTTTTCAAGGTCCAGAGATAATCTTCTCTGTCAAATCATCCTTGATTTCCCTTTTCCCAAGCAAAAAAGCAATGTCTTTCTTCTTCAGTTTTTAAGAGTAACCTGTCAGTCCTTGACCATTATCACATCAAACATTATATCATACTAATTGTACTTATTTACGTGTACATATTATTCCTTCCATTAGACTATAAGGTCCTTAAAGTTAGAGACTATTATTTTTTATCTTTAAATAACCAGAACCTAGTACAGAATTTCGTACATAATAGTAAGCTAATAAATCTTTGTTGAATTGGATTAACATGTTTCTTCTTAGGTACTACCTAAGTGTTGACCTGGTGGTAAGTCATGGTGCTGCTGCTGATGTCATTGTCACCAGAAGAACTACTATGTTTAAGACAACTGAGATCAAATGGTAGGCTTTTTCAGGGTAGGTTTCACTAAGTATAATAATAACAGAGTTATAAGAAGCAATTTGACACTGGGCTTGGTGTTAGGAAGACCTGAATTCAAACTTCATTTCAGATACTTAATACCTGTGTGACCTTATGGAAGTCATTTACATATCTGAACCTTGGTTTCCTCTTCTGTAAAAAGAAGGGATTGGATTTAATGGCATAAGCCTCTTATATCTATAAAATTATATTCTTAGGGTCTACCATATGATCAAGTCATCTGTATTTTTTATATAAGATTATAAATTCTTTAGAGAAATAAGCAAATCCACTATAAGTAATTATAGCACATGGTTTAAATTTGATAAAATCCAAAATTTCAGTACCATTTGGTACATCCTTACCTAAGCATCCACTCTTAAATAGACTAAAATATATACTAAATGTGGATTACAACAATATGTATTTATAAATGAATGAGCTAATGTAAAAGCATGCATTGCTTACTATGGGTATACCAATACAAGTATCAAAAAATATTTTAAAGAGAGAAAAATAATAAAATTCATCTGGAATAACAAAATGTCAAGAATAGCAAGGGAATCAAGCATAAAAAATATCAATAAAGGTAGCTTAGCAGTACCAGATCTCAAAGTATAACACAAACTGGTAATCATAAAAATAATTTGGTACTAAGAAATAGAGTGATAGATTAGTGGAATAGATTAGGTACACGATAGACAGTAGTAAATAATCACAGTAATCTACTGCTTTATAAACCCAAAGATCCAATATTTGGGACAAGAAATCACCATATGACAAAAATTACTGGGAAAACTGGAAATCTATTTAGCAGAAATAAGATATAGACCAACCTTTCACACAGTAAATTTAGATAAGGTTAAAATGGGTACATGATTTAGACATTAAGGGTGATACATAAACAAATAAGGGAACTTTGAATATTTTACCTGACAGATTTATTGATAAGGGAAGAATTTTATGACCAAACAAGTGATAGAGAACATTATGGGATGTAAAATGGTTGTTTTTTTAATTATTTCATTTAAAGGTTTTTCACAAACAAAACCAAATGCAACCAAGATTAGAAGTAAAACAAGAAACTGGGTGGGGGGGCGGGAATTTATAGCATGTGTCTCTGAATAAAACCTCATTTCTCTCTTCAAAGGATATGAACAGGCAGTTTTCAGATGAAGAAATTAAAGCTTTCTATAGTCATATGAAAAAATGTTCTAAATCATTGTTGATTAGAGAAATGCAAATTAGGGGGCAGCTAGGTGGCACAGTGAATAAAACCCTGAATTCAGGAGGACCTGAGTTCAAATCCAGCCTTAAACACTTGACACTTACTAGCTGTGTGACCTTGGGCAAGTCACTTAACCCTCATTGCCCCACTCCTCCCCCAAAAAAGTAAATTGAGAAATGCAAATTAAAATAACTCTGAGATATCACCTCATACCTATTAGACTGATAATATGAAAAAAATGGAAAATGAAGAGTGATGGAGAAAATATGGGAAAATTGGAACACTAATACATTATTGGTGGAATTGTGAACTGATCCAATCATTCTGGAGAGCAATTTGGACGTATGCCCAAAGGGTTATGGGACTGTGCATATCCTTTGACTCAGCAATACCACTACTAGGTCTCTATACCAAAGAGGCCATAAAAAAGGGGAAAGGACCCACATATACAAAAATATTTATAGCAGCTCTTTTTGTGGCGGCAAAGAATTGGAAATTGAGGGGATGCCCATCAATTTGGGAATAGCTGAACAAATTGTGGTATACAAATGTAATGGAATAAGAAATGATAAATAGGTAGATTGAACCATACTTTTTAATATTCTGGGTTTTTTCCTTTTTTTCTTTTTTGAGGTTTTCCCCTTTTATTGTGATTCTTCTTTCACAACATGATTAATATGGAAATCGTTTAAACATGATTGTACATATATAACCTATATTGGATTATTTGCTATTTAGGGGAGGGGGGAAAGAAGGGAGGAAGAAAAGTTTGGACTCAAAATCTTATAAAAACAAATGTTGAAAGTCATCTTTACATGTAATTGGGAAAAATAAAATACTAATTAAGTTTTTTTAAAGAAAATGAAAATAAATAAATATTTTAAAACCTCATTTCTCAAAATATATTTGAAAAATATAGTCAAATATAGATAACTTAGTCAAATTTAAAAGAATACAAGTCATTTCCCAGTTGATAAACTGTAAAAGGATGTAAGCAGGCAGTTTTCAAAAGAAATCAATGCTATTATCATACAAAAATTCTCTAAATCATTTTTGATTAAAGAAATGCAAATTAAAACATCTCTGAGATACCACCTCACACCTATTAGGTTGGCTAATATGACAGAAAAGGAAAATGATAAATGTTGGAGGGATGGACACTAATGTACTATTCGTGAAGTTGTGAATTTTAAGCATGCTGGATAACAAATTAGAATTATGCCCAAATCGCTATCAAACTGTGTATATCTTTTGATCCAGCAATATCACTGCTATGTCTTTATCCCAAAGAGATTAAAAAAGGAGAAAAGATCTATTTATACAAAATATTTATAACAGCTCTTTTTGTGATAGCAAATAATTTAAAATGTTCGTAAACTGGTAAATAGCTAAGCAAGTTGAAGTAAATGACTGTAATGGAATAGGATTGTGCTATAAGAAATGACTAGCATCATGATTTCAGAAAAACCTGGAAAGACTGACAAGAACTGACGCAAAGCAAAGTAAGTAGAAGCAAGATAATATTGAACACACTAACAGCAATTTTCTGTGATGATCAACTGTGAATGACTTAGTTATTCTCCACAATACAATGATCTAAGACAATTCTGAAGGGACTTATAATGAAAAATACTATATGCCTCCAGAAAAATAACTCATGGACTCTGAATATACATCAATGTATATTTTCCTTTACTTTCTTCATTATTCTTGGTTTGGGGGGATTTTTTTTTGGTTTGTGTTTTCTTTTAAAATATAGCTAACATGGAAATTTTGGCAGGAGTGCACATATCTGCATCACATTGTTTGCCTTCTCAAGGAGAGGGGTAGCAGAGAGTAAGATATTTTAGAACTAAAAAAATTAAATGTTAAAAATTATTTCTGTTTACATGTAATTGAGGGAAAATAAAAATTAAATGTAGAAAAATAAATATGAATGATACTATTTTAAAAATATGTATGTGGGACAAAGCACAGTGCTAAGCATCAGGGATACAATACAAATAAGGAGTCTTTGTCTCTCAAGGAGTACATAGTCTAACAGTGGAGATAATAAACCAAGAGTGTTAGCCAAGGAGGGGCACATTGGCTTAGAAAGTTATAGGAATAATTAACTGGGGCTATGGTGGAATACATTGACAAATTTCATCCAGAAACAATGTCAAAGTTGATTTGATTTTGGTGCATAATTCCAGAACTGAGGATAAAGTGGTGGAAAGGGGAAGGAAAGGTCAGAAGAATACAGGGAAGAGTAAATAGTTCCTCCAGAGAACATCACCACGTGGGACCTGTAGCAAAAGATTCTCCAGACTAGTCAGGTGATCATTAATGAGAAAATGACTAAGAAACAGGAAATGCAAATCTATATTTCAAATTTACAAAACACATTTTTATTTGATCTTATAATAACTATGAGAAGAAGAGATTCATATATTATTACCCCCAGTTTACAAATAAAATGGTGAAACTTCAGCTCAAAGAGGTTAAGTGACTCACAGAGGGTCATATAAATTGTATGTATCTAAGAGAATATAAACCCACATCTTCTAGACTCCACGTCCAGCAATGTATCCATCCTGCTTTTGTCAGAATCAAAAGAGTTAAAAAACAAAAATTGCTCTGCAATTTTAAAAGAATATCAATCAACTATTATCATCACTGAGTCTATGCCATAAGCATAAATAAAGCATTATTTCTACCCCTAATAAGCTTATACTTGAAAATCCAAGGCATTGATTTAAATTTTTGTCCTTCCTTGTCTCAGACTTTCTTCCCCTCCACAATTTGCAAGCTGAATAAATCAAATCATTTACTCTTTCCCTTCACTAAATAAATAATTAAATAAATGCACCCCTTCAAACACAACCTACAGTTAAATGGCAGACACGTGGAAAATAAGCTTTCTATCATCCAGTTTTGTCTGCCCACATTCAGAGGCCACACCAGTAATAACCAACTCCCAGCAAAAGCAGAGATGCAGTGAATTGACATCTTCATTACCAATCAACTACTAAGTTCAAAAGATAGTATCCCACGATGTGTTGCAGGTTCAGTGACCTAAAGTGAAACAGGCTTGTGAACTTGGACACAAAGCAGGGATAAGAACAGCACTCAAGGAAAAAGAAGAGCAATCTCAGAGAGTGAACAGGAGAAACAAATTGGATTTTTCTCCTTGCAGTACATTCTTCCCTATGCTATAGCCATATGCCTTGACTGTCAGATACACACAAGCAGACCCTTCTTTAGGGTAAAGAGAGTTTCCTTCAGGTGAGCCCACTTCAAATGGGAGCCAAGTGAATTTCCATATAACAATAAAGAGGACCACCAAGCCTCCTTCACGGAGTCCTCCCCATGAATTTGAATAGAACCTAATTACAGTACATTGTGTGTGTGTCTGATTCTTTCCTCTAACCCAGAGGTGCTCCACTTACATTCATTGTTCTACCATCAATCTCTCTATGTCCTCTGGGGGAAATATATAGAAGGCATACACAATTTGCCTCAGCATTTCTTTCTTTAATGGTTATTCATGTTTCATATAATTTCCTATGCTCCTTTCAAAAAATCATATTAGATTTCTTTCCAGAAATGGATAATAAGAGACCTGTGAAAGGCAGTTTTAAAAAGGTTCTAAACTACACATTGATTTCACTAAGGTAACTGATTGTTCTTACTGTGGGTCAGGTTTGACAGGAAACCTTCAGGTCTTCTGTGGTTAGTGGAGGACAATGTAAGGGTAAAATAAGAGGATAAAAAGGAAAAGCAGTGTGGTCAAGTGTAAAATGATGGGCTTCTTAGTGAAAGTGTTCCTGGTTAAAATGCAATTTTAAAATGCTTCTCCTCATATTATGTCTTATAATATAGTCAGACATACTAGTGAACACTATGCCAGCTTACCAGTGTTCAAACATTTGAGATTATGTGAGCTGAAATCTGTATTAAAGACTGATTTCATTTTTAAGATAGTCAATATTGTCTTGTTAGAACTTTAATTTCATTGTAATTTTTGGTACTAAATCCCTGCCCCCTCCCCCATTCTCTGTTTGATAATGAAGACTGAAATCTGTTGAGAAAAGAATATAAGTATAAACTTTTCCCCAATAGCCATAAATAACTTCACTGCAGTTCTTCTATGTTAATAAATACAGCCTATTGTGAAGATCCCCCACACACACACACACACACATACACACCAAAAGAGACACATTTCTCTGTAAGAAAATTAGGTTGTTTCAAGATAATGCACTCCACTTAGCTGAGTGACCTTATATTTCCATTTCCCTGAGGGTCTCTCTTTTGGGAGATAAAAGGTCTTAGACTCAGAGAAAAGCTCACTTAGGACATACTTTCTTCAGAGTATCTAGAAACCATGAAGTTTAATGTTGTAAAGTAGATATAACAGTTTTGCTTCCAAGCCCTTCCTCAGACAGATGCATATCAATTAATTGAAAAACCATGAGTAAGAATGACCACTACTACTACTACTATCACCACCACCACCACTACTACTACTACAATACTAGTTAACATTTATATAGTGTCTACTATGTGTGAGGCAAATCATTTAAATGTTCAACACTCAAGCTATAATCTAGTCTCTATCAGGAGAGTGAATTGCCATAGTGGGAGAACTGAAGATGAATGAAATCACAGGTCCAGACTCTCCTTTCTTACAATGCTTAGGGAAATAAATCATTACTGATAGCTATTAGCAGAATGTTTGACTCTTCCAAAAAATCATTTTTAAAATAATTCTTACATATTTTTAAATGTTTATTAAATGTTATATACATCTTTGACTTATTAGGCCCATAAATATAATTTAACCTTCTCTGGATGACATGGCATTATTATTATAAATATGAATATTCTACTATGCAGTCACTTCCTGGCCACTTCCAAACAACAAAATGAACACTCTAAATATGTTCCTCTAATTGGATTCTGGATCCCTGGGGCCCTGATATTATGCTGTGATAGAGAGGATTTTTACCTTATTGTGTCCAGAAACAGGTATCCATATCACCTCCTAGCCATTAATGTTTTCTGATGCCTTAATCCCCTTTTATCAATTTGAGACTCTGTTCCTGGGACCATGAAACTATGGATTCTAATAGGTTATCTTTCATCTTATTTTGCCCAAACAACAATTCCACATGACTTAATCCATTTCCAAATCTTAGAGCAGTGCATTACATACCTACCCCAAGCTACTTTCCCTCCTTGGAAGTGAGGTCAAAATACTTCATCGTATTTATATCCCTGGTACTTAGCACAATTCATGGCACATAGTAAGCCCTAAAAATGATTTTTGTTTCTTTCATTAATTCATTATTCATTTATTCATTATACAAAAGTGAGAGCCTCTAGAAACTCAATCTCTTAGCACATTTTACTACTTGCAGGAAGTGCTCTGTGACGTTTGTTTCTTGAGATTTTTACTGACTTGTTTTTGCCCCCTCCCTGATTTGACATATAATATTTTACTCCTCTTAGTGCATCTTTAAAAGTCTACATTCTCCTTTCTAATTGATGATTTATGATTTACTTTAACCTTAGAATCCGGAATGCTGAACTTCAAGTAGTACTGTACAGAGAGATTTTGTAGTTGAATTGTTTCAGTCATGTCTGTTAATATGAATATATGCATCACCTGGATTTGATTGAGGTACCTTATTATCCAAGGGGAGTTTTATAAAACCCTGGATTAATAGGATTAATAGGAGCAAAATGTCTTTCAACTGAACTCCAAACCTGAACAAAGATATCTAGCAGATAAAAGACCCTACCTAGTGACTTCTTTTCCCTCAGGATAGTAAATCCCTATCTTATGGTAACATCTGGGCGTCCTCATCCTTTCCAACCCCTTTTTTGGAATGCTGTAGTCTTATCATGATGCTTTTATATTTCCTCCATACTTGTTATAACTGAAATTGTTAAATTCCTTTTTGCTTCTGGGTAGATTTCTGTATCATATTATTGAATCTGACAACTCCCTGTAATCAGTGGAGTAAAACCTATATACCCTCAGGAATGGGGAGTCCTCTGAGCTTCTCTCTTACAAGGGAAGTCTCCACATGATCATGTGTTTTGTTAACTTTCTTCTTGGGACAATAAAATATTAAATTGATATTATTTTTTTCTGTCTGTCTCTGATTTGTAGGAGAAATTAAACATTATTTCCCTGATTCATTTGTAGTAGACAGGCAGATATGTTCTCTGATCTGGTTCACTGTAGGAAATATAAGATATTAGAATTTCTCTGATCTATTTATTAATTTGTAGTAGAGATTAAACATTATTTCTCTGATCTGTTTGTAGGAGGCAGGCAGATACAAAAGCTATATTTAAATTTTCAACATGTCTGACCCTCCATTTGGAGATTTCTTGCAAAGATATTGGAGGGGTTTGCAATTTCCTTCTCCAGATCATTTTACAGATGAGAAAATTAAGGCAAACAAGATTAAATGATTTGCCCAGTGTCACACAGTTAGTGAGTGTCTGAAGCTTGAACTCAGGTCCTTCTGACTCCAGGGCCAGCACTCTATCTACTGCACTGCCTAGCTACACCACCTAGACCCCAAAGAAAGTCACTTAGGCCCTAACTATGTTCTTTTTTTGTTTGTTTTTGTTTTATTCTGAATAGAATTTTATTTTCCAAAATATATTTAAAAACAAAATTTTAACATCAGTTTTTTAAAAACTTTGTGTTCCAACTTTTCTTCCCCCCTCCACTCCCACCCCCCACCCACAAGTCATGGAAAAATTCCCATATTAGCTAGTTGTGAGAGAAAATAGTCAAAAAAACCCCAAACTTCAGATTAAGGAATTGTCAAAGAGGAAACAAAAAAAAATTTTAATGTGTTTCCATCTGTTTTCAGATACTATCAGTTCTTTCCCTGCAGATGGGCTGCAATCTTCATAAGTCTTTCAGGGTTATATTGGATCATTGCTTTGCTGAAAATAACCACATGCTTCCCAGAAGATCATCCCACACTATTGCTGTTATTTTGTATACAGTACAATTCACTGTACTTCAGGTCATATAGATCTTTCCAGGCTTTCCTGATAGTATCCTGTTCATCATAACCTTTATATAGTACCTTAAGCTTGACAGAGAATTTTCTTCATAAAAGCCCAGCAAAGTAGGTACCACACATTTTGCCATTATAATCAATCATCATAACTATTTCCCTCCATCCCACTCCCTTCCCATGACATTTACTCTACCTTCTTTTTACCTATTCCTCTCCAAAGGTGTTTTACTTCTGATTATCCTCTCCCTTGCTCTGCATTCCCTTTTTTCACCCTTCCTTCCTTGTCCTCTTCCCCTCCTATTTTCCTGCAGGGTTAAATAGATTGCTCCTCCCAATTGGGTATGAAATCTATTCCCTCCCTGAGCCCACTCCAATGAGATCAGGGTCCCTGAGGTAATTCTGTGTTCAAAATTTTTCTTCCTCCCTCCCTCCCTCCTCAACCCTCCCTATGAGATCAAGCAATTCAATATGTCATACTGGTGCAATAATGCAGAACATCTTCATCTTCCTTGAAAGTGTTTTGCTTTTTACTGCTCTCTCCCCCAATCTGCCCTTTCCTCCTTCCCTTGTTCTCCCCCCTTTTCTCCCTCCCCCCTTCTCAAGGCAAAAGTATATTACTATACCTACTTGAGTATGTATGTTAGTCCTTCTTTGAGCCAATTCTGATGATATTAAGGTTCACTCACTCCCCAACTCCTTCTCCCTCTTCTACTCTCCTCCATAAGCTTTCTTCTTATTTCCTTCATGTGAAATACCTCTCCCCAGACCATCTCTCCCCTTCTCCCTCCCCCAGTTTATTCCTCCTACACCTCAATGCTATTTTAATGAAGTCATCATGGATTATCTAGGTGGCACAATGGACAAAGCACCTGCCCTGGACCCAGGAGGCCCCAAGCCCAAATCCAGCCACAGACATAAGACACCCCACCCTGTCTGCCCTACAAAGAACAAAACACAAATGCTTTACAGATATCATCCCTTCATATTCAGTTCAGGACTCTCTTCTGTGAATTTCTTGTGAAGAATTTTTGTTTTGTTTTGTTTTGGTTTGATTTTTGGTAAGGCAATTGGGGTTAAGTGACTTGCCTAGGGTCAAACAGCTAGTAATTGTCAAGTATCTGAGATCACATTTAGTTCAGGGCCGGCGCTCTATCCACTGCGCCACCCAGCTGCCCCGAATTTCTTACTGAGATAGTTCTTATGATTTCAAAGTATTATCTTCCCATGTAGGAATGTAAATGGTTTGATCTTTTAATATCCCTCATGAAGTCTTTTTCCTGTTTACCTTTTTATGCTTCTCCAGGATCTTGTATTTGAAAGTCAAATTTTCTATTCAGTTCAGGTCTTTTCATCACAAATGCTTGAAAAGACCTCTTTCTCATTGAAATTCCATTTTTGCCTCTGAAAAATTATACTCTGTTTTGCTGGGTATGTGATTTTTGGCTGAAGTCCCACTTCCTTTGCCCTCTGGAATATCATATTCCATGCCCTTCGGTCCTTTAATGTACAAGCTGCTAGATCTTGCTTTAACCTTATTGGAACTCCACAGTATTTGAATTCCTTTTTTCTAGCTGCTTACAGTATTTTCTCCTTGACCTGGGAGTTCTGGAACATGGCTATAATATTCCTGGAGGTTTTCCTTTTGGGATCTCTTTCAGGAGGTGATCTGTGAATTCTTTCAATTTCTATTTTAGCTTCTGCTTCTAGAATATCAGGGCAATTTTCCCTCACAATCTCTTGGAGGATGGTGTCTAAGCTTTTGTTTTGGTCATGGTTTTCAGGTAGTCTAATGATTTTCAAATTATCTCTCCTAGATTTATTTTCTAGGTCAGCTGTTTTTCCAAGGAGATATTTCACACTGCCCTCTATTTTTTCATTCAATTGGATTTGCTTTACTGTGTCTTGGTTTCTCATAAGGTCACTAGCTTCCATTTGTTCAATCCTAATTCTTTGACAATTATTTTCATCAGACAGTTTTTTAATTTCCTTTTCCATTTGACTTTTCAAACTGTTGACTTTTTTCTCATGACTCTCCTGCATCGCTCTCATTTCCCTTTCCATTCTTTCCTCCTTTTCCCTACATCTTCTTTCTATTTCTCCTACTTTCTCTTCAAAGTCCCTTTTGAGAGCTTCCATGGCCTGAGATCAGTTCATATTTTTCTTGGAAGCTTTGGATGTTGGAGCTTTGACCCTGTTATTACCTTCTTCTTCTGAGGTTGTATTGTGGTCTACCTTACTCCCAAAGAAGTTTTGATGGTCTTCTGCTTTCTCTGCCTACTCATCCTGGCTTACTATTTCTTGGCTTTTAACTCCTTCTTTAAGTGTGGCGCTGCTTCCAGGACACACTGTTTAAGCTACAGCATGGTTCAGGGGATGGCTGGACTTCTTCTCAGCCTGCTTGGCCTCACTTTCATTTGATTTTAAACTCTCCACTGGGGGGTGGGGGGTGGGGGGTGGGGTGGGGCTGCTTCATGGCTCTACTCCTGTTCTCATCTTCAGAGGGTCCCTGGTGTTTTGGGTTGAGGGGGGACAGGCTTTAATCTCACCTGGACTGTTCTCAGGTCCGGAGATAACCTCAGGCCTATTTACTAAGAAACCAACCAGTAAAGCTTTCTATGGTGTGGTTCTCAGCTTCAGATGAGACTGCTCCCCTGCTCCCCTCCCCCACCTGGGCCTCCCACCACTCAGGATTTCTTCCTGGTTGCCCGCTGGGGTGGGACAGTTGAATCCTTCCCCCCAGTGCACTGGTACCCCTGCACTTACCCCTCTGGGTCAGCCGTTCAGTCCTACCACACACGCGGTTCCAGAAGACACCAGTGCTGCAGCAGATTCAGAGGCACTGGGGCAAATTCCTCTGGCGTGTGTCTGGTGTGTTGGCCAGATTGTGGGGTTATGCTTTATTCATGGCCCAGCACAGTCCCCTGAAATCTATCTATAGCTGGAGAAAACTCTCAGCCCGTATTTTTGTGTGTTTTTCTGCCCCAAGGGTTCTTTTATTACTATTTTGGGGGTTATTGTATCAGGAGCCCTATGAGTTTAATGTCTTTCCTCCACCATCTTGGCTCCACCCTCCCTAAGTATGTTCTGAAGAGCTCTTCTGTAGATAAAGTTCATGAACTTTGGTATATGAACTGAGAAGTAGCTAGCTATTCTATATGTATCTTCTGTCTTTTTCACTTCTTCTTCCTCCTCTCTCTGCTTCTTCTTCCTCTTCCTCCTCTTCTTCCTTTCTTCTCCTTCTGCTTATCCCTCTTCTACTTCTCCCATTCCTCCTCCTCTTCCTCCTCCTCCTCCCCCTTTTTTTCTACAATAACAGCTAGCATTTACATAGCTTTTTAAGCCTTGCCAAGAATTTAACAAATACTATCTCATTTTATCCTCTCAATAACCCTTAGGAAACTGAAGCATTGTTATTATTCCCATTTTACAAAAATGGAAACTTTGGTGAGAAGAGGAGAAGGGAAAAGGTATTTGTTAACTTATTAAGCAGCTTCTATGCCAAGTACTGTATGAAATATTTTATAAATACTATCTCATTTGATCTACACAAAAGTATGTAATTTGGCTGTCCCCATTTTATGGTTGAAGAAACTGGGGCAAAAAGATATTAAATGATTTTCCTAGGGTCACACAGGAAGTTTCTGAAGCCAAATTTGAACTCAAGTCTTACTGACTCTAGGCACAGCAAACCATTCATTCTACCAACTAGATATTTAATTGGCTATTATAAGTAGTACACTTTCAGTTTCTCAGATACACCAAACTACCAGGAAGCTAAATTCAGAGTAATAAAATTGTTACGGGGGCAGCTAGATGGCAGAGTGGATGAAGCACCAGCCCTGGAATCAGGAGAACCTGAGTTTAAATCCAGCCTCAGACACTTGACACTTACTACTGTGTGACCCCTGGGCAAGTCACTTAACCCTAATTGCCCTGAAATAAAATAAAAGATTGTTGCCATATAATGAAATATGATATAGATATAGAATCTCTGAGCTGCTTGCTCCTGTAATCCAGAATTCTATATCTCTAGAGCTTTACACACACACACACACACACACACACACACACACACACACACACACACACACCATTCGAGTCTTACCTTTTCAATGATACTTTCCCAAACCATACCTATGGTCTATACACTGATTTGGCACTTGTCACATGCTGTTTTGTATTCGTGGTTATATGTGTTCATATGCAGCTCTGCTCATTGTCCTAATTCAGTCCAAATTCCACAACAGAAGCTATCTTTATTTCCTTCACAGTGCCTAGCCTGGAGCCTTGTGCATTGTAATATATTCAATAAACACAGTGATGCATTCATTTGTTGTAAGGAAAGGTGAACTGGAGTGGAGAAGTCTAGGGATCTGGCTTGTATTTCTGATTGTATTTGCAATGTGCTATGGGACCATGGGTCAGTTAAGTGACCTCTCTGGGTCTTACTTCCTCTAAAAAAATGGAGATACTAATTCCTATCATGATGGAAAAAAATAAGATAATCAATGGGAACTAATTTTTAAATCTACAAAGCACACTCAGAGACCAAAAAAACCATGAGTTCTGTATTTTTTTTAATTAATTCCCCAACATCAGGTTTGTTTCTATTTTCCTTCTTCAAATAATCACAAAGGTTGTTTAATGACACATCTTTGACCATGTACTTTTGTTGTTGCTTCATTTTTTTAGAGTCTTGTACTTTACTTTTGGAAAATAAAAAGTATATGACTTATGGATTGTAAACAGGATCATCCCAGGAACATGACCTTGGACAAATCTTATCTTTGATGGCAAAGCAGAATGTTGGGACTTTTTTTTTCTCTTTTGCTTCTGGTCAGCCCTTTTACAAAGAGCAAAAGCAGAATTCTGAAGCATTCTGGACATTTTTCATCCTTATTTACATATCAATACAGAGGCTCCTATTATAAGACTTGCAAAGGAATCCTCTTGACTCCTAAGAAAATTTAGAATAAAAAAAAATCATCATTCTATTCAATCGATCATAACAGAGACAGAAAATTTACTTGCTTCCTGTAATGCTTCCAACTAAATTTCAGGATATTACTAACTTTTAAAATTGAGAAAGGCAGAAGCATCTTACAGCAAACTTAATTTTTTTTTTTGGCTACGCAATGGGGGTTAAGTGACTTGCCCAGGGTCACACAGCTAGTAAGTTTCAAGTGTCTGAGGCCGGATTTGAACTCAGGTACTCCTGAATCCAGGGCTGGTGCTTTATCCACTGCACCACCCAGTTGCCCCAGCAAACTTAATTTGAAAGACAATTTACTTTATTTGTGATTATTGAATGAAAAAGTATTTGTTCAATGCTAGTACATGGACAACTGCATAGATTGATGGGATACAAATGCAAAAGCCTTGTACTTTTTGCCCTCAAGAAACTTACATTCTAATAGACAGGACATGTTTTACCATTACTTTTTTTCTTATTTATTTTTCTTAAATGTTCTGTCTGGAAAGTCAACATAAAATGACAATACAGCATACAGACAGATTAAATGAGTAGAGGAGGTAAAAAGTAACAACAAATGAGGTCTATTACATTCAAATACCTGCAATAACTTGATTTAGGCTAACAGATATAGCCTAATGTTTGAAGGATGCTCTAATAAAAGGATAAAGACAATATGTTAACCATGCTGCCCATTATGCACATAAGAGAGACAGAGATTAGCTAGGACAAGAGGAAGCTAATCAAGGATTGCCAGTTGGTCCTTTTCCCCTCCCCAACAGTACTTCTGACATCTGCCTAATGTTATCAAACCTTCAAAATAATTTGAATGAGGGGCAGCTAGGTGGCTCAGTGGATAGAGCACCGGCCCTGGAGTCAGGAGTACCTGAGTTCAAATCCGGCCTCAGACACTTAACACTTACTAGCTGTGTGATGCTGGGCAAGTCACTTAACCCCAATTGCCTCACTAAAATTAAAAAAAATAATAATAATTTGAATGAGAAGGCCCTCATTAACTGGCTAAGGAGGACAAGGAGTCATGGTGGGAGTCTCAAAAAATAATGAAAAGGGAATAATTAACTAAAGAAAGAAAGAAAGAAAGAAGGAAGGAAGGAAGGAAGGAAAGGAAAGGAAAGGAAAGGAAAGGAAAGGAAAGGAAAGGAAAGGAAAGGAAAGGAAAGGAAAGGAAAGGAAAGGAAAGGAAAGGAAAGGAAAGGAAAGGAAAGGAAAGGAAAGGAAAGGAAAGGAAAGGAAAGGAAAGGAAAGGAAAGGAAAGGAAAGGAAAGGAAAGGAAAGGAAAGGAAAGGAAAGGAAAGGAAAGGAAAGGAAAGGAAAGGAAAGGAAAGGAAAGGAAAGGAAAGGAAAGGAAAGGAAAGGAAAGGAAAGGAAAGGAAAGGAAAGGAAAGGAAAGGAAAGGAAAGGAAAGGAAAGGAAAGGAAAGGAAAGGAAAGGAAAGGAAAGGAAAGGAAAGGAAAGGAAAGGAAAGGAAAGGAAAGGAAAGGAAAGGAAAGGAAAGGAAAGGAAAGGAAAGGAAAGGAAAGGAAAGGAAAGGAAAGGAAAGGAAAGGAAAGGAAAGGAAAGGAAAGGAAAGGAAAGGAAAGGAAAGGAAAGGAAAGGAAAGGAAAGGAAAGGAAAGGAAAGGAAAGGAAAGGAAAGGAAAGGAAAGGAAAGGAAAGGAAAGGAAAGGAAAGGAAAGGGTAGCTGGATGTTGCAGTGGATGAAGCACCAGCCCTGGATTCAGGAGGACCTGAGTTCAAATCCAGCCTTGGACACTTAACACTCAGTAGTTGTGTGACCCTGGGCAAGTCACTTAACCCTCATTGCCCCGCAAAAAAAAATAATAAATACAAAATACAAAAATAATGAAAAGGGATGAATGTGTTTACCTACATTCTCAGATAAAGCTTGAGAATCGGGAGTTTAAGGTAACATTTTTTCTATCCTCTGAGGCAGGGAAAAGGTAAGAGAAAGTTAAGTTGTCCTAACATAGATATATGTAAGAACCATGGATCTTTAAGAAAGGGTAAGGAAGAGAGTATTGAGTCTGCCCAAAAGTCCCTTTTGTACACTACTTGGGTGGAACTAAGAGGCATAGAAATAACCAGCCCTAAAAATGTGACAAATAATAAATGAAAAAGTGAGCACTTATTAATTGCTTCCTATGTATATACTAAGTATAATATGTACCATGCTAATAGTCTCTAAACCCTACAATCCTAGTCTTCTAACTGTAAGAGTGCAACTATACTTTTTCTTTTCTTTTTGTTTGTTTTTTTGTGAGACAATTTGGGTTAAGTGACTTGCCCAGGGTCACACAGCTAGTAAGTGTTAAGTGTTTGAGGGTCGGATTTGAACTCAGGTCCTCCTGACTCTAGGGCTGGTGCTCTGTCCACTGCGCCACCTAGCTGCCCCTTGCAACTAAACTTTTTCAAAGGAGAGGTTTTTGACCTCTATTCTTGGAGGACCATGATATCAGAGTTATGTCATGAATTGGAGGGAATTGGATTTAAGTGAGGAAGGGTTGTGCAAGGTCACCAACCCCACTCTCTCCTCCAGAGCCATCTGGGTCTAGTGACAAGACACACAGAAGAACAACTGGAGATGGTCCCAGATGTTTTAAGGCATTTGGGGTTAAGTGACTTGGCCAGGGTCACATAGCTAGTAAGAGTCTAAATTGAAATTTGAACTCAGGTCCTCCCAACTCCAGGAACAGTGTTCCATTCACTGTACCACCTAACTGCCCTCTCAAAATAGTAGCAGCAAGAAGTTAGCCAGAGCTTTGAGAGAAGGTAGCTAATACTCTAAAAATAGAAGCAGAAAGCGGATTTTGATAGAGGTCTAAGCCAAGAGTCAGGAAAACCTGAATTCACACTGAACCTCAAATACTGTGTAACCTTGCATAAGTCATTTAATCTTATTTGCCTTAGTGTCTTGAACTATAAAATGGAGATATTAGCACATATAAAAATGTGTGTGTGTGTGTGTGTGTGTAAAATTAATGAGGTTTACCTCCAGAATTATGGCATAATATTTGTAAAGCACATAGGACAGTGTTTGGCAACACAGTAGGTTTTATAAAAATGCTAGTGGTGTTGGTGGTGATGGTGGTGGTGATGGTGATGGTATATAAATTGAGAAAAATGAGCAAAATCAATGAGGAAATGAGAGGAAAGGTTTGTGTATATTTTTTGTACAGCGCAGAGACTAATTTTGCTGTATACTAAAATTGTATAGGGAAGTACTAGAGATTTTTTTTTGATGAGGCAATTGAGGTTAAGTGACTTGCCCAGGGTCACACATCTAGTAAGTGTCAAATGTCTGAGGCCGGATTTGAACTCAGGTACTCCTGACTCCAGGGTGGTTCTCCATCCACTACGCCACCTAGCTACCCCACCACCTAGCTGCCCTAAGATTTTTTTTTAAGAAAAGAAGCTTGGGATATGCTTTATCCTCCAAGAATAAAGGAAGCATTAGAGAAGGAAGAGAGTAGAAGCTAAAAAACCCATTAGAAGACTGTTTAGATAATCCTGTTCAGAGGGGATAAGAATATGTGCTAGGGTGTGGGCTGTATGAGTTCAAAGTACAGATGTGAAGATGTTACAAAGTTAGAGTGACCATGTTTTGGCAACTGATTGTATATGGGAGATGTGAAAGAATGAAGAATTAAAGGTAGCACTGAAGTTTTGGACATGAAAGACTATGGTACTCTTGACAGAAATATGAATTATTTTTTAAAAACCAAGGCTAGGGGCAGCTAGGTGGCACAGTGGATAGAGCACTGGCCCTGAATTCAGGAGGACCTGGGTTCAAATCTGGCCTCAGACACTTGACATGTACTAGTTGTGTGACACTGGGCAAGTCACTTGACCCTAATTGCCTTACCAAAAAAAAAGTGTAATCTTAAAAAAAGTCAAGACTAGAAGAAAAAGGTAATGTGTTCTGTTCTGGACAGGTATGTACTTGGATAGGTATTGGACATCTAATTGGTGTGGAGTAGGGCCCAGAACACTGTTCATACAGTCAGAAAGATGTGGGCTTGATCAGCTACTTGCTATCTATGTGACCCTAGACAAAACAGTCATCTTCTGAACCTCATTTTGCATATATCTGTTAAATAGCAATAATAGCAGCTACTTCACAGGGCTGTGGGGAGGATCAAATGAGTTAATATGTATAAAGTGTTTTATCCACCTTAGTGAACCATATAAACGTTAGCTATTATAGTCATTGGGGGAGTTAGACAATACAGTGGATAGAGTGGCAGCCCTAGAGTCAGGAAGACTCATCTACCCAACTTCAAATCTGGTCTCAGACATTTAATAGCTGTATGACCTTGGGCAAGTTTATTTAACCCTGTTTGCTTTAGTTTCCTCGACTGTAAAATGAGCTGGAGAAGGAAATTGTAAACCACTCTAATATATTTGCCAAGAAAACCCCAAATGGGGTCCATAAAGATTCAGAAACAACTGAACATATTGTAATTAGTAATATTATTCTCCAAGTATAGATGCCCACAAAGCAGGTGCTAAAGTGGGAATGGGAAGGTAAGAACTGACCAACTTTGGAACACAAAAAGATGGCTAGAGAGATGTTTTGGATGATTCAAAACATGTCAAACTTTCATTCATAGAAAGGCTTATAGTGACAGTGTCAATTAAGTGTAACATGTCTAAAGACTTACAAATCGCACCTTTCCTTGTCCCAATTCATGAGTGACTACCAATTCCTGATGGCAATAAGCACGGCTATTCAATAGTCACCTTAAAGCAACACACGAGAACCAATTGTTAAATTTTCAGTATAAGCATGTATACTTCAGAAATCAGCAACACTACATGTTAGGGCTTCATCTAATGCTTTTGTGATCATATAGATATAAGGAAATGGTGGAGAAAATATTAAGGATGCAGATTAAACAAAATTTTTTCACGAGTCTTTTTTTTAGATCAGAGCTCAGGCAATTAAACCTTTATGGCAGCCCCTGGTGATGGTAAACATCATCATATTCCTGTAGTTTTGATTTTAAACCAAAAATAATCAACCAAGAAAGAACTGACAACTTGTTACAATTATTTGGTATGGACTGATAAATCTCCCAGAACAAGTAATATGTTATTCAAGCCAGAAGGTGAAAAAGATGCAAAGGTCAGGGGCAGAAGAACTTGTTTTTAAAATTTAGAGTCCTAAGGACTCAGTCCAGATATTTTGTCTTTTGCTATCCCCTTGGAACTTGTTCTTGTATGGAATGACAAGTTAAATAGGTGTCATTCTTATGCTGCTTAACTTTCTCTCAAGGAACACTTCACTGTCAAAAAAAAAAAAATGAACCTTGGGGGCAACTAGGTAGCACAGTGGATAAAGCACCAGCCCTGGATTCAGAAGTACCTGAGTTCAAATCTGGCTTCAGACACTTGACACTTACTAGTTGTGTTACCCTGGGCAAGTCATTTAACCTCATTGCCCTGCAAAAAAAAAAAAAAAAAAGAACCTTATCCCTGGTTGAGAGCACCTCAGTGCAACCTGTGAATCAGATAATTATCCAGAGTGCTCTCCTCTGAAGGAAGACAAGTTCATTGTAAAAGATTGTATTTACATTGATATTTTCTCTTAGTTAGTTAGTTTCTCTTTGGCTGCAGGGTTGGTATGATTTGTTTATTTGGCTACACTATATTGGCTATATTTTATTCAATTAAATCAGTGACCATAAAGTTGGTCTGATTCTTCCATGGCACCTGAGACAGCTGCTGAATGAGTCCTTTTCCTTCTATTGGCAAAAGAGATTATCCATTTATATGCTTTTCAAAATCTTTCACTTTCTAAAAGCAGGCATAACTAAACTACTCAGAATGGGATTAAATAAAACATTCGTAATTTTCTGAATAAGTGGAGAATAGGACCTGAAATATATGATTAAAATAAACAAAAACCCAGTAATTGTGTGAGGTTGGTAGGAGACAAGGAGGAAAGGAGACAGGGGAAGGGAAAGTAAAGGGGAAAATTGTGCACCTATTTGATAATGTTTGACGTTAAATTGCCTCAGTCATGCTGTGAAGCCCATACCTAGAATTCTACTGTGGATATAATACAAATGCATTGTTATCCTATACAGACTGGTATAATACAGCAGGATAAAGTCTCATTATTGCCTATCAGGAAAATACAATTCCAGAATACTACAATAACAATATAAAACTATTCCATCTCAAGTTTCTCATCTGTTTTTGTCCTAGTCAAATTCCATTAAAAATAATGATCAACATTAAAAACAACTCATTTTAAAGTATTCATGAAACTAAACATTTGGATATTGAATTTAGGGGGAAATTCCATACTAACTGGGTAAAAAAGTTTAAACCATGTGAAAAGAGGTGCGTTTTCTCCCTCATTTTTAAAGTAGACAAAGTTAAAGCACACAATTGGATACTGGCGATAATTTAAGTCCCACAAATTTATGAAGTTGCCCAGGGGAAAGGTATCTCTGACATATCGGAATATCACCTTTTAAGAAAGATTTTTTTTCCTAATATTGAATGAGAAGGATTTTTTTTTTAATAAAAAGAATAGCAGCACAGGTTAAGGCACATGGCAAGTACTAAATAAATATTTAACCACATGTAGGAAACAAATATATTATTGATATGCTGTCTGAGGCCATTGTTATGCTGCTTGTTTTTGCTGACCTGATTGTGTTTTGTTTCTCTCATCTTTTTTAAAGTATTATTTGGGATGGCTTTTCAGTGTGAAAGGGGGGAAGGGTTCAAAAGGAAGGTAAGCTAAAAACAAATATTTTTTTCATGGGTTTCTATTTTTCTTTATCCTTTCACTATGTTTCTGTCTAACTTATTAATACATATATACATTTTTATTTACATATATGTATTTATATACCCACATATGTATATGTACAAATGTGCCTAATTTTAAAATTTTGTTTATTTCACTAGAATAAAAATTTTAAGTTTGCATTAATTTCATAAGCTCTAAAGCAAAGAACAGAGATTCCATTCTTCTCAGATTCACTATGGTCTAAAAATATGAACTGTCTCTTTATATCATAATCCTTCACAGAAAGGTTTTTCTATATTTCAATAAGCTGGGAAGGAGGCTTCTCTTTTCACATAGAGATAATGTGATTTCTCAAGTCTCTTTCATTCCTTCAGATCAGAAGGTTTCCATTTCATTCAACTTTCACCCAGTATAAATCAATGACTTTGTCAGTGTCCTACTTGTTTTAATTTTTTAAATTGATGATTCATTATTTCTTCCTTAGATCTTCAATTCAATAAAAGTCATGATGGCTTTTCCCGCTTGTTTGCTAAAGGATGAATACAACCTACACAAATACATTTTCCTCTTTATCCTCCTTTTTCTTTTCCTTTCAAGACACATTTTTCCCCTGTTGAAAACATAATTAAAAACAAAATATGCTCATCTCCACCACCTATCCTATCTTCCTCTTAAAGAGTTTGACCTATGTCAATGTGTCTGTGGTATTTATAAGCTACTGTTAACATTGTCTGTTACTGTGACCAAAAAGAAAAAAAGATTTTTATTTGGGGATTATATTAAACTTGCATCCCAAATGCCTTCATTTGCATGTCACTGCCCCACCCCCTACTTTTCTGACTATATTAAGTTCATATTAAAATTTGTCCTCTTGGGGTCTTCATCTTCTGCAGAGAATTAAGAGGATAATGTTCATGACTTGAGGTCTCTGAAGCAATGAATAGCTTTCGCACTTGATTAAATGCTGAAGAAAAGCCAAGATACTTAATAAGCTGCAAGCCCCATTGATTCCTTCATACGCTAATGCTGGGCAAAGCATTAAGAACATTACCATAGACACAAGAAGCAAAATATGGCCCAATATTTGTAAATGGATTGAGCCCCAGCCTCCAAAGGAGTCAAGTGTATTACCTTGCAGAAGTAAAGTGCTCACTTCTTCAAGCCTTCCTTCAAGAGGGAATATATCTCCCTTAGAGGAGTGTTTATTTTCAAGAGAAAGTGTTTGAGTCACCTTTCAATTTATTTCAGTTCAACAAGCATTTACTAAGTCTTAGGTGCTATGTTCCAAGCACTGTGCTAGTAGTTGGTGTTAAAAAAGGGGGGGAGGGGGAGACACAATTTTAACAGTTATTACTCCATGGAAATTAACATTCTACTGAAGGAAGGGGAGGGAAAAACATGTACACAGAAAAGGAAATGCCAAAAGTAAGCAAACTAAATATAATTTGATGGGGTGAAGAGCACTATGAACTGGGGGGATCAGTTGAGCACTGAACTGGGTAAAAACTCCAAGAGGTAGGGGTAAAGAGGAAAAGCATTCTTAGCATATAGGGTAGCTACTGCAAAGGCACACAGAAGATGGAAATTTGTATAGTGGGAACAGCAAGACCAGCTTGGGACAAAATGTGTGTCTATGTATTATTTTGAGCTCCTAAATTGCTGCCCATTTGAGATTGTAAGTCTCTTGAGGAAAGAGGTCCATGTATTTTATTTTTTATAAGTACAACGTAGTATCTGCTGTGAGTGTGGGGGTATCAAAGAGCAAAAGCAAAGCCTCACATTAATCAATAAATTGCATAATGTGTAAGCCATTTGGATACATATATGGATATATCCTGGTTATGTATATATACACATACACATATACATATGCACATGCACACACTCACACACATACATATGCATACACATATTCACATGCACATGCACATTCACACATAATAGATACACATGTATATACATATATGTATGTATATTTATACAAAAAGGGTAGATGATATATACACATATTTTGCAAACTGTATTACTACTTCCTGATGCCCCATTTTCACCTTTCCTGGGGAAATAAGGCTACATGTGAACATGCCCCCAGAAGGCTGGATCTCTGCAAACAATAACAGCCCAACCATGAGCTCATCTATGGATCTTGGGAACTGAAAACTTCCATACTGAAATGGGCAAAGAGAACTAGAGCCTCACAGATATCTCTGGCAAATAGATGAGACTAGACAAAACACTTGGAGTTGGAAATGGAAACAAAGTTCATGAATATTTATCAGTAACTAGTTACTTCTGTTAGTCCACTTTTATCTGAACAAAAAGGACATGCCTGAGAACTATATGTATATAAGATAGTCATTTAATACAACAACTTTCTAACATTGAGAACACTACAATAATGGACTGAGCTGATTGGATGAGCACACTGTCGTTGGCAATATCCAAGTAAAACATGTAGACCTATTTGTAAAAATGTATTTATAGCAGCTCTTTTTTTGTGGTGGCTAAGAACTGCAAACCAAAGTAATGCCCATAAATTGAGGAATGACTAAACAAGCTGTGGAATATGATGGAGATGGAATATTATTGTGACAGAAGATATGACAAGCAGGATGATTTCAGAAAGGCCTGGCAAGACTTTTATGAACTGATGTATAGTGAAGTAAGCAGAACCAAGAGAACATTATGCAGAGAGACAGCACTATTGTTTGATGAAAAACTGTGAATGACTTAACTATTCTTAGCAATACAATGATCTAAGACAATCCCAAAGGGCTACTGATGAAACATACTATCTACCTCCAAAGAGAAAAACTGATATTGATCGGACACAGAATGAAGCATGCTATTTTTCACTTTCTTTCATTTTTTCTTTTATTCAAGTTTTCTTGTACAAAGTGACTAATATGGAAATGTTTTACATAATTGCACATATATAACCCATATTTGATTGCTTATAGCCTCAGGTAGGGGGAGATTATAATGGGGACAGCCCATGTGGGTGTGCTAAGCCAATTAGAGACTTAGCATGGCTAAGAACCACCCTTCCCCTTCCTGTGGGGGAGGCAGTTAGATTCAGTTGGATACAGTTAAAGAGGAGGTTGGAGAGGGTTCTCAGGAAAATGGGGAAGGAAGGCAGACAATTAGAGGAGCTACTGCTGTTTGACCTATGGACCCAAACAGAAGAGACTAAAGCTAATAGCTACAGATTTTAGGTATTGGTGAGTTTGTGTGTTTTTTTAGGCAGAGTTAGCTCTTTGGAACTAGCTGGGCTGGAGGCAGGTTCGGGTGCCTGGGACTTTTTTACCCCAGATATTTACACATTGTTTCTAGTCCTATTAATCTCACTTGTATTTTAAACTTGTTACCATTAATAAACCTTGTTTTGTTTTTGAAAGAGGGTGTTTCTTTTCTTACCTCAATATTAAGGCAAGTCACCCAATTAACTCTTCCCATACTAAATTTGGCCTATATATATATATATATATATATATATATATATATATATATATATATATATATATATATAATATACACTCCAGTTACTTCACCAACCTGTTAGAAGTTTTAAGTAGTTCTAGGTACACTGACTATATTTAGAAAAATCTAATTTTATTTTATTTCTATTTACAAATTTCAAAAGGCATGAGGAAAAGTGCATACCTTGAAATAAAGTGCTTTTGCCTTAAGCAAAAACTTAAGAATTTTCAATTGAAGATATAAATTAGTCTTAGGTTTTTAAAAGCCTCTTAAAATCTGTTGTAGTTTGTTTAGTTTCATGTAAACTATCTGAATGGTGGGGTATATTTTCTCCAAGTCCCTGACACCTGACATGCATTTCCTTCACTTTCTAAACGCATTATTTGTTAACATCACTGAGCATGAATGTTATTTTTAGAAACTCAGAATTCAGTCTGAAAACGGGCTCATTTGAAAACAGGGGCCCCTTTCTGTGAATTAGCTCTGATGAGTGGAGAAAAACATGTGGAAGGACTCTTAAAACCCTTGCCTTTTTGACAACTTGGGTAACACTGTTTGTCTCTATCTCTCTGTTTCTCTGTTTCTCTCTCATGTCTGCATAAGGCTTATAATATATCCCATCTTGTATAGTTTATATTAGTTGTGCTTCTGTGTATATGTATTTTTTCTTTTCTGTGTATATATGTATATCCATACACATACACGTATATCATATATACATATTTGTGTGTTGCATCACTTGCTCAATTATGAAGGCTATTTTTTCCAATTTCCTCCAATGTTTTGCATGTAACATGTGCGAGAAAATAATAGGGGTTTGGGGACTTCCAGGAGCCCCCAAACCACACCTAGCTGAAAGCCTTGTTCCCACCAGAGGACCTGTTGTTCTCTGGGCTCTAACATCAGCATGACTGTGATGAACTGCCCTTTAATCCAGTGAACCAACAGATTTGAGTGATGCTAGCCAATGAGCTTTGAACAATGTTTATGGACAGGCTCTGCTCCTGCCCTCAATGAGCTTTCACAGAGACCCGCTCTCTTTGATGCAGGAACAGAGAGACTGTAGATGAAACCCACTAGGATTCCCCATTTTCTCTCTTCTCTAGGCTTTCTTATCTTTCAGAGCCATGTGTGCTCTCTTTACTAATATTTAATATACTTTAATAAATGCTTAATGCCCCAAACTGGTGCAGTAGCCTCTAATTTCTAAGTAACAAAGGTATGATAAATCCCAGGTAATTTTCCCTACACTTGGGACAGTAATAGGCAACCACATTTAATTTTAAATGTCACACATGTATGTGACATTTAAATATATTTTGCATATAAGCATGGTCTTTTGTATGTAACATATACTAGGTTGTTTTTTTTTTAACAAATGAAGGAAAATCAATTGAAATAGCAACATAGTTTTAAAGATCATGGTCTATCACTGTATTAGTAATACAAATACAAAGCAACCTGTACTTGGGGAAACCATGATAAACAATAGTGGAGCAAGCTAGAAAAACTTGTGAGAATACTGAGGCTTAGAAGAGTTGACTTTGATGGATTATGAAACCAAAATCAACAAATATTTATTACGTGTGTTCTTACCAATGATAAATAGAGGCAGGTAGGTGGCATAGTGGATAAATCACTGGAATAAGAGTCAGGAAGATCTGAGTTCAAATACAGCCTCAGACACTTGTTAGCGATGTGACTTTGGATAAATCACTTAACTTCTGTCTGCTTCAGTTTCCTTATCAATTAAATGCAAAAAATAATAGCATCTAGTTTATGGGGTTGTTGTGAGGATAAAAGTGAACTATTTGAACCATACTTTGCAAGTCTCAAAGCACTACACAAATGTTAGTTCTGCTGTTATTCTGCTGTTGCTGTTCTTGTTAAATGTTGGGTATATGTGTGGTACCAGGGATGCAAAAGCAATGCCTGATGCCATTACTTATCAAAGAGCCATGTTAATTTGGAAAGTCCATCAAACAAGCATCACACCTATTGTATACACCACAAGACCAGAGAGTGCTCTGAGGTTTTCAATATAACTCTTGTATCTCACTTAGGCTCTAAAGGGTAAGAACCATAACTTCTATTTTTAATTCTACCACTCAAGGGCACCAGCATCCATTCTTCTTATAATTTAAAGGTTTAGTGTGGACTTGTTCAGTCCATTTCTTGGTTTGTTATGTCCTTAACCATTTGAGGAAAATCTCTGTCCCATATCCTTTTCCTGTTGTATTTCATTTGAGATCATTCACAAAGATAAACAGTATTAAATAGAGCTTTAATTATCATATTAGAGAGAGATCAAAGTGAATACAATAATTCACTCAGGCTAGACCTCTCCTATTCTATGAATTTTTCCCACTTAGGTATCCCACTTTTTTTTGTTTTGTTTTGTTTTTCTTTTAATGAGGCAATTGGGGTTAAGTGACTTGCCCAGGGCCACACAGCTAGTAAGTGTTAAGTGTCTGAGGCCGGATCTGAATTCAGGTACTCCTGACTCCAGGGCCGGCACTCTATCCACTGCGCCATCTAGCTGCCCCGGTATCCCACTTTCAACAGGAAAGCCCATACCCAAGAACTCAAAGGCAAATACTGAGCTTCAAATTCAGCTGGTACAGAAAAGAGACATCAGCCACTCATAACATCTTAGAACTAGGCCAACCATTGGGGAGTCTTACTGGAGCTTGCCATACCACTGCTTTTCCTCAGTCTACCTGGCTAAAAACCTAAGCTCCTGCTCTACTTTGCTGCCACAGCTGTTAATCTCTCTTTTCTGGGCACATCTTTTATTTCTTAAGTCTCCTTTATTCATCACTTACCCCTCAGCTTGGATCATTCCAAAAAGCATATGACCCCACTGTTGTAGTATTTTCTAAAGGAAATGGCTATAGGACCAAGGACAGGCTGATTTCATGCTGGCTGGCTTTTGTCTCTCCCTATTCACTAACACCAATGTTTGTGTCATTAGTGTCTGTTCCTCAGGGTGCCTCTTTTCTCAAACAATAGACAACTATTATATTAGTGGGGGACAGGAGGAGGGAGTGATACTCTACAGTCCAGGGATGAAAAATCACATTATCCTTACCCCCTAAGAGCATATGATCTAATAGAAGAGGTATAATTTGTCTACAAATAAGTATATAATGAGGTAGAGTATGGCAGGGACTAAGGAGACATCCAGATAAAGTGCAATAATAAAATTTGAGACCTTTAAGCTAAGGGTCTCAAGAAAAGTTGGGTAGATAAGGTAGCTCCTAAATTGAGCCTTAAAAGAAGAGAAACATTTCAACAGGAATGTGGAGGAAAAGAGCACCAGCTATATATATTGGCCTAGATAAATGCCAGCATGAAAACACAGAGTAGGCTGCAATAGAGTGTATGAAGGGGAATGATGTGAAAGTAAAACAGTACCAGTAAATTGGAGGCTAGAAATAGAGAAAGGTTAAAGAGAAAGTTTATAAGGAGATAGGTTGTTTACTCTTCTTACCTGACGTAGAGGTGACAATACTAGTTGTTTTCAATGGCTCCAAATTCCATAGGAATCACAAAATCTTCCTGACTTGTAGTAGGAAGACCAGAGTTCAAATGTGGCCTCAGATACGAACTGTGTGACCCTAGTCAATTTAATTAACCTCTTATTGCCTCAGTTTCCTCAACTGTAAATATGGAGAGAAAAGTAGCACCTACCTCCAAGGGTTGTTATGAGATATAAATGAGATGATATTTGTAAAGTCCTTTGCCAACCTTTAAGTGATATATAAATGCTAATTGTTATTAACTATTCCAAGTTAAAAAAGACATCAATGGCTATCTAGTCCAACCCATACCGGAAAATGTATACTCTCTGGAGCATGTCCAACAAATGATCAGTCATCCAGTGTTTGCAGGAAGACCTTGAGCAAGGGAGAAGACCCTATCTTTTCACTGTGAGAAAAATAATGGGGTTTGGGGGAACCTAGTCACCCCCCACTCAAGGGAGCCTTGAATGACCTCTTTTGTGGCCAGCCCAGAGTCAGTAGAGGTGGAGCTCAGACTGAATAAAGACAATAGAGATTAGAACCACACCTACCTAGAAGCTCTGCCCACAGAGGGCCTGTCTTTAACAGACCCTGAACAGCAGGGCACTGATCATTTTGATATGGACCATCCTCAAGTCATGCCAATCAATGGGCTTGAATATTACTGGCCAATTAGCTTGGGTCAAGGTGCACTGACCAGCCTCTACCTGAGAAAAGATAAAATCTTTGGAGAGGAGGGTGTCAAGATCTCTTTCCCTCACTCTCTCTCTCTTGGTCTGGGACACTGGAGGGGACAGCCACACTGCCCTCATATATATATATATATATAATGTCATACACTTATGGAAAATGTATTCAAACATCTGTATCATCCAGGTGTATGAAACAGCACACACTCTAGGAAATTGTATTCCAACATATGTTGTCCAAGTGGATGCTAGAACCAGTCTGAACTGGCTTATAAGAACCAACTATTAATTATTATTATTTTTTTTGCAGGGCAATAAGGGTTAAGTGACTTGCCCAGGGTCACACAGCTAGTAAGTGTCAAGTGTCTGAAGCCAGATTTGAATTCAGGTCCTCCTGAATCCAGGGCCGGTGCTCTATCCACTCTGCCACCTAGCTGCCCCCAACTATTAATTTTTAATGTGATCATTTACACCTTTAAAATATACAAACCAGAGCTTGATTTATTATTTTATTGATTGTTTAAATTAAGAAATCAATAGAGAAAATACTAACAACACATATTAAAATGAAAAGTGTGTTCTATATAATCCCCAGCCCCAGAACCAGTTCATCAATTACTAGCGCATTCCCTATCTGTATACATAGAAACAGAACATTGTCTCTGTCTATTGAAACTTTTTTTCTTCTTTCAAAATTCAGTTCATGTACTGCCTCTTTCATGCAACCTTTCCTGACTCTCCTACTTTTCCCACCTCTAAGCAAAAAAAAAAAAAAAAGTCTTCTTCTTTCTCAACTTATTCAGAGTGCTTTGTTCCAATCATTCCTTTGTCCCTCTCATGTTCTTCTCCATTTGCTGGTATATAAACATGAAAGTTGTAAAAATATATGTCTAATTCCCTAAACACCAACCTAAGCAAATTGTTTTGTTATCCCTAAGTTCTCCTCTCCCTCTCATTAATGACACTCAGGTTGAGTATGGTTTGTACTTTTAGCCTTTTATGATTAGTTTATAAAAGTACAAGAGGCAAAGAAAGCTCACAGAACACCTAATTAAAGGAAATATCACATTGGCAGCAAAATAACTCAATTAACTGTCTCCAAGTGGCACAAGGCAATTAAGGATTGTCTCATCTTACACAAAAGGAGTAGATTTAGAACATTTGAATGATAAAATCCATAATACTGCTGGTTGGATAAAAAGAGGGGACCAAGAGTATACAAGCAATTTGATCCCTAGTCATTTAAAAATCAAGGGAAAAAATGGATCACAAGGTAGTGTGTTCATCTGGTACTTCTTATTTAGTTCTATTTGAAATTAAGTAGATAGAATAATTTCAGAAGTTAATCAACATTAAAACTTGGTTATGACATTTCTATAAATTTTCTTGCTGGTATCTCAGGTGATGAATGGTAGATTTTTTTCTATTTCTACTTTATCTTCTTGTTCTAGAACTTCAAGGTATTTTCCTTAATAATTTACTCTAATATTGTATACACATTCTCTTTTTTATCACAACTTTCAGTTACTCTGAAAATTCTAACATTGTCTGTCTTCAATGTGTTCTCCAGATCAATTGTTTTTTCTAAGAAGATGCAGCAGATTCTCTTATTTTTCCTAGTTTTACAATTTTTTGGTATCTTTTAACACCTTTCCATTCCACTTGCCAAATTATAGTTTTCAAGGAGTTATTTTCTTCTTTAATATTTTGAATCACTGGGGCAGCTAGGTGGCACAGTGGATAGAGCACCGGCCCTGGAGTCAGGAGTACCTGAGTTCAAATCCAGCCTCAGACACTTAACACTAACTAGCTGTGTGACCCTGGGCAAGTCACTTAACCCCAATTGCCTCACTAAAAAACAAAACAAAACAAAAAAAAACTTTGAATCACTTTTTCCAGTTGGTTAACTTTCTTTTCATAGTTTTCTTGGATTGCTTCAATTTTTTCTAATTTTTCTTCCATCTCTCATTTAATTTTTTAATTCATTTTTTAAATTCTTCCAAGAATTTTAGGCTTGTGACCATTTGACATTACTCTTTGGGGTAGGAGTAGCTTTTACCTCACAATTTTCCTCTGAATAATAGCCAAGATCTCCATAGCTTCCTATGGTTGTGTGCTCTTTCCTTTGCTTACTTATTTTTATTTTTAATTTGTCTTATTTTATTTTTAGCAGCTTATTATTATTATCAAGTTTTAATCCCAAATTGTGGCTAATGTTGTTCTAGCACTCAGGTCTTCCGAATTGGCATTTTCTAATTTTTATCTTGGGGCTCAACGTCAGTGATTCCTTTTCTCCTTTAAGTCATAGTTAGATTCCCAACAATGCTGTCCTGAAAATGTTCTTATTCTTTGCCTTACTACACATAGCAGACATATGTTCTTTCCTCCTCACTCACAGGCACATCGCAAGATCACCTCCTGTCAGCACCACTAGGACTGGCTTCTGGAAACTCTGTGTGTGTGTGTGTGTGTGTGTGTGTGTGTGTGTTTGGAGGGTCTCTCAATCTTCCTCCACTCAGAGTCTGCTGTTTTGTAAATGAAAATTCATAAGGTAAAAGTTTGTGATGTGAAATTTCTTGAGATTGTGAGTGAATTGAAGGTTGAGGTGAAATTTCCCTAGGCCTAGACTATTTCCTGACAGAGCTGCTTTAGAGCCTACCGTTTGTTGACCATACTTCACTCAGGCCAAACCTCAGTTCCTGGAGGTTCTATCTTTTCTGAGGTCCTCTCAAGCTGTCTTAGAAGGACAACTGTTTTGCCCTTTTATTTTTCCTACTCTATATTCATTTTTTTTCAGTACCCTGGTATATAATCTGTTTGGAATGAGATATGAACACACTTCAAGGTTTCAGTCTCATATCTTTTTATTTTAATGGGGCAATGGGGGTTAAGTGACTTGCCCAGGGTCACACAGCTAGTAAGTGTCAAATGGCTGAGGCCAGCTTTGAACTCAGGTCCTCCTGAATCCAGGGTCAGTGCTTTATCCACTGCACCACCTAGCTGCCCCTTCATATTCTTTTTTCCTCCTATCCCAGCTTTAATTATCTCAACAATTTTTGTCCTACCTTTTCAAGCTTGAAGATTTTTCTTGGTACAAAGGTAGAAGGAAAGTACCAGTTAACTAGTTCTATTTTCTCTGTTCTGTTAACCTTATATTATTTTCTCTAATAGAAGATAGTTGGAAAATATGCCACTGAGATTATTCATCAATGTAAAATTGGAACAATAATTTGGAAAGCTTCTGGGGAATCCACACCAAAAATGAATGAAATATTTGTGGAAGATATGAAAAGAAGGTGTAGCTAAAAATAGCCTATACTAGAAAACATCAACAACTAACACTTATCTATTTATCATCTATATTGAATGCCTTTTATAGGCTTTTGGCTAAAGGAGAAGAGAGGATGAATTATTCAAGAAGGTGTAAAGTGGTGGTTCTATAATAACACAGAGAATTAATTAATCAACAACCATTTATTAAGTACCTGTGATATACCAGGCATGTTGATATGTACTAGGGAAATAAGGCAAAAATGAAATATCTCTGCCCCAAGGACTTTACATTCAATTTGGTCAAGATTTCCACCAGCTTCTAAATGTCCCTACTTCTCACTTATGCCAATGAAAACTTTTTAAAATAGGGATGCTGTGTGAATTTAGAAATATAGAACCATGGAGTTGGAAGAGATCTTGAAGATGAAGAAACTGAGTCTCAGAGAGGTAAAATTATTTGTCCAAGATCAACCATTGAATTAGTGGCAGAGCCAAAATTTGGACCCATATTTCTTTAATTCCAGTCCCATTTTTTTCTTTCTTTTTTGTTTTTTTTTTTTTTTTTGGTGAGGCAGTTGGGGTTAAGTGACTTACCCAAGGGTCACACAGCTAGTAAGTGCCAAGTGTCTGAGGCTGGATTTGAACTCAGGTCCTCCTGAATCCAGGGTGGGTGCTCTATCCACTGTGCCACCTAGCTGCCCCCAGTCCCATTTTCTTATTGTCCTGTTTTGAAATGTTTTTATCTGGTAACCTATTCAGTTGGTATAGATTCCTTACACAATGGAAAACTGTGTTCTTTGATTAACCAAGGACATTGGTCTCAAAATCTGCTAGGCAGGTTATTGTCTAGCTTCTGGCTGGTGTCCAATAATGACCAACAAAATAGAAGATTATTCTCTTTGTTAATCAGTCTGTTCCCATGTTAATGAAATATTTATTGAGCTAATTGCTGGTGTTACCATTAGTTCAGCAAAATTTATCATTTATTTGGCCAGGGAATATTTTTTGACATTGTTCAGAACCCCAGTTTTAGGTATCAATACTCATTGTGCCTGTGATCCTATGTTTAGTACTAATTAATAAAGCATTCAGAAGTAAAATATGAGAAGAGCATTGTTAATAGCTAATCATTAGGAATGTTTAAATACTGGTAAAAATATACTAAAACCTTGCCATAATTGATACACTTTTAGAACACTATTCCCAATGAAATTACTTATCTCAGAATTGCAGTCTGCATGTCTTTAGCACAGTGGGAGATCACACAAAATAATTGGACTTGCTACATTATCAAAATAGCATTCTAAAGATAAACTTCCATGCTCAATCAAAAAGGTAATTAAGACCCAAATTTAAATATATTCAATTACCTGCCCAACATCACCCCCCCCATATAATACTTGGAATGGAGCTTCATGAATGGACCTCAATTTGGTTTTGGAAACTTTCTGCAAAACCCAAATAGTTTCTGTCAGAAGGAGTTTAAGTAGCTATTAATCTGGTTATAGATCCATATCCTTATACTCTTTTCATTTACCTGTATTTTCTAGTACCCATGTAGCCATAACATATACTTAACTAGAAAGGCATGATTAAATCACTTCATATATCTAGATTGACAAATTTATTAAAGCAACATGTTCTCTTTAAATGTCAAATTTAATTGCTGATTTTGTTAAATGCAAAACAATTAAAATACTTTTCTTTAATGTTGAAAACTAATGACAGCCAAAAAGAATATGCAATTTGGGACTGTGCTCATAAGAAGAGATAATGAAAAATGTACAGGGATTTTAAAATCATTTCTACAATGATGATGAGTGAACCTTCTCCGAATTGGTAACTCAATTCTAAAGTAAAGAAAACAAAATCTCATTTCTGCTGTGCTATTGACTTTGGTCTACAGTAGCATCTCTTATGTCTCTAAATACCATCTCTCTCAAATGGTGAGAAGGAGATCTCTTTCACTGAGGAAAGATGAAATGAAAATCCACCTTCAAAAATTGCCCAGAATATGGTTCTCAGGTAGCCAATGATTATGACAAATTCTCACCACTAATGTCCTATTGTTTCAGTCATGGACTTTTATCAGCAGAAAGACTTTTTTCTCTTTATTTTTTTTTATCAATGCTATTTGTATAGAAAAGGTGGACATTCGAATAAACATGCAAAGCCTCTACAAAATACATATATAGAAAAGAGTTTGCAAAACTACATAAAAGAGTAGTTATGATGAGTAACACATGTCATTTTTCATTTTGTCCTTGGCTATTTCTTAATAGAAAGGGAAGTTGTGTGATTCAAATCTCAATGATGTTATGCTAATCCTTGTTCATTTTATTTGGTCTGAGTTTTATTGTCTTAGTATCTTCATTTGATTATTTGGTCATGATGTAGACACTCTACACCAGTGTCCTTTTGGTTCTTAACCTCCTCTAGAAATCCCACTTAAACAGACAAAGTTGAACATTAAGAGGATAAGACGTTCATTCATTCATTTTCAGTAAGTCATTTAGTCAACAAGCAATTACTGAGAGCTCACCATGTTCTAGGCCAATTATTCTTAAACTATGGGCTGCTACTCCATGTGGGGTCATGTAATTTAATGTGGGTGTCATCAAAAATTTAGCGGTAAATGTTTGATTTGTATATCTATTTTATATACCAGGAAACATGGAGTCACACAAAAATTTCTCAGGTGAAAAGGTGTCATGAGTGAGAAAGTATAAGAAGCCTCAGTCTAGGCACTGGGCTAAGTTCTGGGGATAAAAAAAAAGGCAAAACACATTCTCAAGGGAAGAAGTCCAAGCAATTTCTATCCATACCCAGAAAATGCTCCAAATCACTAATAATTAGAGAATTGCTCACTAAAGAAACTGAAATTTTGCCTCAAATTCATCAGTGTGACATAGCTGACAAGAAAATAAAATGACAAATATTGGAGATCCTATGGAAAAACAAGCATACTGATACAGAGATAAGACAACTATGAACTGGTCAAGTCATTTTAGAAAGTAATTTTGAATTGTGTCCAAAACATATGAAATTGTTCATGCACTTTGACTCAAAAATACTAGCATCAGTGGCTCAATATTTCCAAAGAGATCAAAGAGGAAAAAAAAGAGAGAGATACATTCTCACTCTTCTCTCTCTCTCTCTCTCTCTCTCTCTCTCTCTCTCTCTCTCTCTCTCAGCAAAGAACTAGAATCAAGTAGGTATACATGAATTATGGGATGGCTGAATAAATCAACTCATATGAATGTGGTGGAATATGTCTGTGCTGCAAGAAATGAAGAAAAAGAGACAATTTCAGAGATCTAAGAGAATATTTCTATGAACTGATACTAAATGAAGTGAAAACAACCAGGAGAACAATTTATATAATATCAAGATTATAAAAATGAACAATTCTGATAACTGATTAGTAAAATAACCAACCATAATTCCAGAAGAATGATGATTAAGGATACTGCCCATATCATGTCAGAGATAATGGACTAAAAATAGATGGATGCTCAAGAGAGAGAGAGAGAGAGAGAGAGAGAGAGAGAGAGAGAGATTTGAAACATTTTTTGAAAGAAAACCAGATCTGTACAAATCATTTACATCACAAACATTCCAGAAAACAGAAATGCAAATGTAAGAAATATACTTTTTCTTTAAAAGCATGGATTTCATATCAACATATTTATTTAGGTCCAGTTGTTGTACATGTCTTCATCTTCCTAAATGTAATTGCCACTTTCTCACACTGCATGTAAATGATGCTAGTAAAGCACTATTGATTGGTAGTTATGGGTGTTTTTATTTTTTTTAAGTGTTCTATTTGTATATGTAATAATTTACATTTTAAAAGTGGAATTAGCACAATAAATTTTTTTCAATATGGAAAGTTTCCTAATTTGTAGTTTTTTATACCAATAAAATAACAGATCTTTACACTTCTGCCTCCCCCAACAGTATTCTCAGGGATGAAATAAATGACAATTCTATTCCTCCATCATCCTGAGGCACCACTAATTACCTGGTGGCAGTCACTGAAGGTGAAGGCAGAATACCTAAAGAATTTAAAAGATTCTCTTGGATTTGTCCTGAAACTTCAAGGACTTTCACATATGCTACATATAGAAATGTGAGTTTTATGTTTCATCTAAGGGAAAGCAGATTATAATTCTGACTTCTCACAACATTCAAGCAACTGATTTATTATTATTTATTATTAAATAAATAAGTGAAGGAATGGACAAATGGACAATCAGTAAATGATTCAACAATCTCTAAGGGGGGACAAATTAGTCGCAGTGCCATAAATGGAAAACAACTTGGTATATGATATTGTTCTTGAGTTGTTTTTTTCTCTATCTGTTTTCAGTCATTGATTTAAAGTATCACAGAAGTACAGTCTCTGTCAGATTACATTGGAAAGTGTGGGTAACTTGACACAAGCACCATGCCCTGTCCAAAGGTCACGGTCAGTGATTTCAAAGAAGAGCTCCACAAAGACTATACAGATACTGAGATAAACAGTTGTAGTTAAAATTTTACTCTAAAAGTCCCAGAATCAAAACAGCATATCAAGAAATGGTCCCCATGGTGTACTATACCATTATCAAGGTCAGCAGGTATTGAAATGCCCCCTGAAATAAGAAAGTCTTGAGAGCCTACACAAGAAAATTAGGTAAAGTACCAAGGGAAATAACCCATTTTAACCAGAAATGTCATTCCTTCACAGCCATGAGGACATATATCCCAGTGAAAGAGAAATTGAAACTGTAGCAAAAATACAAATGCAATCATTTTCAAACTTAGAACTACATTTCAGAATGAAATTTGAATCATATTTACCTATGCATTTTGGATATTATTCTTATGTTTTTGGAAATTTACTTCCTCCAAATCGATACTATTATAGATAGGCTTAAAATCTCAGGCAGTCAAGTTGAAGGTTTTTGTCCTAAATAGATCTGAATTGTTCACTATATCTTATACTGATTGTGCAACATTTCAAATTAACTTCCAGGACATGAAAGCACTGCATCAACGAAACTGACATCTGGTGTTTCTGGTAACTGTCTTTATCTAAATAAGAGCCTTATATGGGGACTATATTGCCTATTTCACTACTAAGTACTAAGAACATTTCATTATCTGTAATCAATCTCATAATAAATTAGGATTGAATTTAAGACTAGAACTGATTGCCCCAAGTGTTTTAAGTCACATATCACAGTCACACTATATCCCTTTGGCAGCTAGGTGGCACAGTGGATAGAGTGCCAGGCCTGGAGTCAAGAGAACATGAAATCAAATCTAGACTCAGACACTGACTGGGTGACCCTGGGCAAGTCATTAAATACTGTTTGCCTCAGTTTCCTCATCTGTAAAATGAGTTGAAGAAATAGCAAAACTACCACAGGATCTCTTCCAAAAAAAAAAACCCTAAGGCAGTCATAATGAGTCATAAACAACTAAAATGACTGAACAAGATTTCCCATTAGCATGTTAATTATGAATATTTTTTCCTTTAATTTGGTACTATGACAGGAATAAAAAAATTTTCAATGATGTTCAATTATATCAAGACACAATGTTTCCATAATAGAACTATGAATTAATGCTATGGAGGAAGCATGGATGTGGTAAAAAGAGTTCTGTCCTGTTCAAAGAAAATTGTATTGTAAGTTCATACCTTTAGAGCTAGAAGAGTCCTTGGAGGTCAGGTAACCCAAATCTATCATTTTACCTTTGAAAAAAAAGAAGCCTCATTGATGAGAAATGACTTAGCCAAGATAACACAATTCATAAACTAAAAATTAAAAACTAAAACTAAAAGTTAATAACAAAGGTTCTCAAGACTTGAATTTCTTCTTTCTAAATGACAATTTGATGAAAAGACAAAAAAAAATGGAGGTTCCCCTTCTTGTTCATGCATCTTTTGGGGGTGGAAATGAGGGTTAAGTGACTTGCCCAGGGTCACACAGCTAGTAAGTGTCAAGTGTCTGAGGTCAGATTTGAACTCCAGTCCTCCTGAATCCAGGGCCAGTGTTTTATCCACTGAGCCACCTAGCTGCCCACTGTTCATGTATCTTTTGACCTGAAAATTTTCAGTTCTTCCACTTACCTACAAACACGAATGGCTCCAATTAGAGCAAAATTTCCTTTTACTTTAAAAGGTTGAATAGAATGAGAAATGGAATGGTAGTCTGGGAAGACCTAGGCTTAAATCCTCCCTTTGTCTTTCCTTAGCTATGTGACCCTCAACAAGTCCCTTCACTGCTCTGAGACTCAGAACAATGCAATGACTTGCCTGTAGCACTTACCTCACTAAATTATTTTAAGAGTCACATGATATTGAGAAAAGCTGTTGTATTGGAAAGAGTTCTGGACTTGGACTCAAAGAACCCAGCCTCTTGTCTTGCCTCTTCCACTTACTGCTTGCATGACATTGGACAAGTTCCTTAAGCTTTCTACTGATCAGTTTTCTCATCTGCAAAATAAAGAGATCAGATTCAATGAACTCCAAGGTTTCTTCCAACTTTAAACATATCATCTTTTGATAGTGTGTACATAATTTTGTAAACCATAAAACATTATATAAATAGCAGTCAGAGAATGTATACTAGATATTATATTATAATAAAATATTTCAATAGCTATCTTCTTTGAAGTTTGTAGGGCACAGTAAAGACCTCTACATCTTCCCAACCCAACCTGTGATTTTACATGTTTGAAGACATATCTTTTCTCTAAACTTTTTCTAATGCTACTAAAATCACCCCATTAATTCTTTTTCATTCTTACAGTTATCTCTGTCAAGAAAGCTTTATAAGCAAACATCAAGTTTCCAGGCCAAATGGGCAATACCAAGGGGCACTATTTTTTATTCAACTGAAAATAGCGTCTAGATGTTGTGATTCTAGCATCCCCCTCTGAGGGACAGTATAGTGTAGTTGATAGTACAGAATTTTTTGAGGTAGGGTGACCTGGATTCATCATCCTGCCTTTGACACTTTACCATGAAATTCAAAGTGAACTCATCATCTTTTAAGGGGCAGCTACATGGCACAGTGGATAGAGCACTGGCCCTGGAATCAGGAAGACCTGAGTACAAATCCATCCTCAGACGCTTGACCCTTACTAGCTGTGTGACCCTGGGCAAGTCACTTAACCCCAATTGCCTCATCAAAAAAGAAGGGAAAAAAAAGTTAGTATCATCTTTTAAGTGCCACCTCTAAGGGCCTTTTCTCAATTCTCATCTTATTTGACCACTGAGATATTTGACACTGTGAATCTCCCTTTTCTTCTTAATACTCACCTCTCAAGGTTTCCATAAAATTGCTCTCCTACCTGTCTGACTACTCCCTCTTAGTCTCCTTTGCTACATTTTTACTATATCCATCCATGACCATTAAATATGTGTGCTCCCCAATGTTCTATTATGGTCCCTCTTCTCCTTCGTTACTTTTTTTTTCAGGGCAATGAGGGTCAAGCAACTTGCCCAGGGTCCCACAGCTAATAAGTGTCACGTGTCTGAGGCCAGATTTGAACTCAGGTCCTCCTAAATCCAGGGCTAGTGCTTTTTCCACTGTGTCACCTAGCTGCCCCCCTCCTTCTATGTTATTTAACTTGGCTATCATATCCCAAGGATTCAATTAATCATCTTTATTCAGATAGTTCTCAAAAGGTGTAAAGTCCCTGACTTCCAGTATCACATGCCTATTGGATATGTTGAACTGGATGCCCTATAGACATTTTTGAGTCAACATGCTCAAAAATGAATTCATTATTTTGCAACCAAAGCCTCTTCTCTGCTTAACTTCTCTATTATCATTAAGAACACCACCATCCTTCCAGTTACCCAGTCTCACCATGCTAACAATATCATTGATTTTCTCAGCCCTCATAAGCAGTTGCCAAGTCTAATTGATTATGTTGCCTTTTCCCTGATACTGTCACCAACCCACCTTAGGTTATCACCATATTATACCTGGTATACTGAAAACAGCCTTGCTAATTTCAATGGTTTAGGTCTCTCCTCACTCCAGCTCATTCTCCACTGACCTATTAAAGTGATCTTCCTAAAGCACATGTCTAACCATGTCATGCATACTCCCTCATTTAATAAACTCCATTTGTTCCCCTCTAGTATCAAATATAAAATCCTTAATTTGGCTTTTAAAGCTTCTTATAACTTGGCATCTTCCTCCCTTTATAGCCTTTTTATACCTTATTCCCTGGGAATTCTCTCCCTCTTCATCTCTGCCTATTCTCTTCCCTGACTTCCTTCTTTTTTTGCTAAAATCTCACCTTTTTCAACAGCCTTTCCCTCTCATAATTTTAGTGCCTCCCCTCTGAGATAATTTCAAATTTATCATATATATATGTGTGTGTGTGTGTGTGTGTGTGTGTGTGTGTGTGTGTGTGTGTATGGGGGGTGTAGATAAGAAATATATCTGTACATGTATTTTCTTACATGGCTGTTTACATGTTGTCTCCTCCCTTAGACTATGATCTTCTTGAGACCAAGGACTAGTTATACCTTTCTTCATATCCCCAGTGCTAGCACAAAATCTGCCATATTGTGTAGGCACATAAATATTTCTTGACAACTTTAAGTTGGGTGACTCTGTCATTTCACTTCTGTGACTTAATAACTCAAATTCCTTATCTGTAAAATTAAGGGATTGGGCTTAATAGTCTCTAAAGTCACTCCCAATTCTAGATCTGTGATCATATCATCCTCTGATACATTAAGGCATAAAAATAATCTTGGATTCTAAAAGGCAATAAATCACAGCTGCTCTGGTGGCATTTTGGTTGTGGTAATGGTTGAGTCATTTCAGTGATGTCCAACTCTCGAAACCCCCATTTGGGTTTTTGTTTTTTTTAGCAAAGTATTAGAGTGATTTGACATTTTCTTCTAAAGAGAATTTTATAGATGATGAACTGAGGCAAAGTGGGTTAACTGACTTGCCCAGGGCCACACAGCTAGTAAGTGTCTGAAGACAGATCTGAACTCAAGAAAATGAGTCTTCCTGACTCCAGAGCCAGCATTCTATTTAATTCACCAATGAAGCCGCTCTCTAGTGGTACCTAGCAAACTGGAAATATTTGAATCTATATGCAAAATGCCACAACTACAAGGTTGGCCAATAGAGATTATACTTATTGTTTTTATTGAAAACAACTTTAAATATCTAATTAGACACAGTTGCTAAGGTCAAAATTGAAGGAGGGAATACCCTAATGTTTAAAACCATATATCCTTACATATTAGATGAAATAGTGATCCATTTCTTTTTTTTCTGAAGAAAATAATTAAAAGTGGTCAATTCCATTTTCAAATATGTAATTCAAGTTTTATTTCCAGTTACTGACAGGGAACTGAACAATTTGGTCTCTATCTGCATTTCAGTAATAAATCTTTTTCCTATTTCAGGTAAAACCCATCTGCCAGCCACCCTTTAAGAATAAGAAAGCTGAAAAGAAATGAGGATAATCATAAGATGAACTATGCTTTCCAAAGGTGAGTTGAAAATGGGCTGCTCCAATGGCTCCAGATACATCTGAACACTCTTTCCTTATTTTTGAATTAGTTGGCTTGACCCATTTGGATGACCTTCCATAAGGAGATTATGCCATGGGATCACGATGTAAGTACTGTCTCCCAGGAAACGACTTTCAGAGTGGGGGGAGGGGGTGAGAATCAGAACCTTACCACAGGGTCATGGTTGTCATGGGGATTAGGGCTACCCTATCAAAGTCAGTTCCAATTGCTGTATGCAGCTGAGATTTTAGCATTCAACAAGGGATAGCTATGTTTCACAACGGCTCAGGAAAGAGTGCACATGATTTGAGTTAGAATAGGAGACCATTATATGAAATTTCACTGTTACCTGTTAAAAACTCATGGTACAGTTTAATAATTCACCAGTTTGTTCATTCATTCATCAAACATCTATTTTTGTAGAAATTGATCATTCCTGTGGCAAAAGCCAGTCAAAATAAGAATCTTTCTTAACTGGTTTCTGATTTGTTGTTTGTTTGGAGTAGTGGGATTGGAGACAGAGGGTGGTTTAGGTGAACCATATGCCATAAAGTCACCATTTTGGGGTGTTTTGCATTTGCTAATCCTTGCATTGGGATCTGTCCAGTAAGTACCCATAAGTAAGTACCTCACTGGCCCCTTTCCAGAAGAGATCATTTAGTGGTTCAGAGAAGAAGGCATCAGATGCACAGGCACATTCAGGATATAGAACATGAACACTAAGGATCTTATCTTAAATGAATCCTCTTTAATTCTACTATTAAGGAAGGCATTACATTACAACAGCACCTGATATTTTTATAGCACTTTAAGGTTTGCGATACATACTTTGCGTACATCATTTCATGTAAGCCCCATAACAACCTTATAAGATAGGTATCCATGTTATGAGTCTTACCATCTATATGGGGGGGAAAAACAGCTTCAGAGTAGGTAAGTGTTCTACACATAACCATAGAGTTAGTACCAGAGGGCAACTTCAAAACCAAGCCTAGAACATTATCTTCTACATGAAATTTTGTGTAGGTCTCTGCTCAGAGAAGCCCCAAGGGTAAAGTTGAAGGTCACAGTAATGTTCCAAGAATCAATAGCACATGGTGTCCCAGATGTATTTTGTAACAGCTGGCAGTTTTCAGTTCATTATGTATTGTTTCAAATACAAACTCCTGGAGAGCAAAGACTAGCTTTCATTTTGTCTTTATGTCCCCACTATGCCAAACATAGTAGGTGTTTCATAATACTTGCTGTTGAATCAAAATAAATTGAAGTATTTCTGCAAAATGTCACTAACTGGAAATAATTTGAGGGTCCTTTTTCGAACTGATCCTTTTTGAAAACTGAGAAAACTACTTTTCAAAAAAACAAAATGTTTGTACTATAGTATTTAACACACACATACACATTTTTGCTATGTGTTTATAGCATGTTTTCTAGGATTTCTGAAATACTAACTGGTGTCAGAACAGTAAAAATGTGTAAGGAGAATCACAGCATGATTAAAAATATATATTCAAGAAAAATGAAAGAACTATTACATGTAACCACGTTCTCATCACCAATAATTTCATCTAGTGACAGTATAGTCTTATTCAGAAATGTGTATCACTGGAGACTTATGATATTTTGAATCATGGGTAACTATTTTTTTTTTTTGCAGGGCAATGAGGGTTAAGTGAATTGCCCAGGGTCACACAGCTAGTAAGTGTCAAGTGTTTGTGGCTGGATTTGAACTCAGGTCCTCCTGAATCCAGGACTGGTGCTTTATCCACTGTGCCACCTAGCTGCCCCCAAGGGTAACTGATTCTTAAAACAAGTGAACAAAACACTTATCTGCTTATGTTCTTAATTATATTTTTTTCCAAAATCAACACACATAAACATACAAAAGGTATTGATTGGTAAGTAGCAAGTATCAAAGCCCTTTATTACCTAACCACCTTTTACCTTTCTGGTCTTCTTCCACCTTATTCTCTAATGCCTTTACTTAAACATGGTGACAGTAGCCTCCTGGATTTTACACATACACACACACACACACACACACACACACACACACACTACCCCATCTCTTATCTCTGAGCATTTTCCTTGGCTGCCTCCCTTCCTCATGTCTAGAATGTTCTCCCTCATCAACTCTACCAACTGGTTTCCCATAAGTCCCAATGAAAGTCCTATCTTTTACATGAAGCTTTTCCCTACAACCTCTTAATTCTACTGCCTTCACTCTGTTAAGTATCAATTATGTATTCCATGTATGGGTTGTTTAGTAAATATTTATAGGTTGTCTCCCCCATTAGATTGGAAGCTCCTTGAGTGTAAAGATAGTCTATGTCTTCTTTTTGTATCATCAGCCCTTAAAAGCAGTGGCTCACACATAGCAGGCAATAAATAAATGTTTATTTCTTGATTATCAAAAAAATGCAAATATTATATCAAGTGTGTGAATAATATATTACAATCATTTTTACCCTAGACAACTCAGCCATGAGAGTTACATGTGTGCTTGGGAAGTTTGCCTAATATACAAGGATTTTTAAATTACATCACAGAGTTGGTAGAGGAAATTCTCATATTGACCATCATTGCATACTATTTTACTATTGAAAAGCAATCACCAAATGAATGGTAAAAGAGATAATCTTTGAAACTTTATCAGAACCTACTTTTAGAAATAAATAGTACTTTTAACACACTTGACAATAAATATTTCTTTCTTGTTGCTTTCAAGCCCTGTCTTTTGCAAACAATTCACTGTTTGAGTGTCTTAAAGGACTTGACACACCCTTCTGGAAGAACAATATAACAGGATACCTCCTTCAAAAAAATCATTTGAAAAAGACAAAAATCTCTTCCAAGTAGGACTGCATGTAGAGTTCAACTTACCCCAGATATTTTTTACTTCCTGATCTCATCTCCCTTCAAGGATTGCTCTTGACTGCAATAAAAATAATCCAACAAGATTCTTTCCAGCACTCAATCTTAGGTCAATAATATGACTCTCTATCCTTTTTAATTTTGTTTTTTTTAATTATTCTTTTTAAGTAAACACAATTTTTCATATTCTCAGACTCACTTTCCTGAGTCAAATTTCCAAGTGGCTTCTAGCCAACCATCAGATTTCCATAGATTACAAGCATTTGCAATTATGCTTTATGAATAGATTTGAATCTCTGAGTATACAACTAGCAATTCAACCTAACCACCACCACCACCACCACCACCAGGAGGCTACAAGGGTTTTAAAGTTATCCATAACTTTAATAGCTACTTCCTGAGATTCCATTGTCTACCAGCAATATGAGATATAGAAAATAGGTATAGTGATGATTGATAGATGATAGGTAGAGATCTGTGTCACCTGGAATTTTGCTCTGGGACAGGGTTCTAGGAGAACTGGAATTTAGGAATACCTTGAAGGACTATGAAAATTTATGTGTTAGCACAAGTGCCTAGTAATTCAAATATTCACTCTATTTTAGGTGTTGTGAAATCCTTTGGCCCTAGTAAAATCTATGAACTTTTTTTCAGAATAATGTATTTAAATCTGCAAATTATATATAATATAGGCATACATGAATGAACTTATGTTATATATGTACATATACATATATGAATACAGAATTACAAAGGAAACCAATTATACTTAAATGCAATCATCAAAATATAAAAGAAATTCATGGACTCCAGGTTAAGAACTCCTATTTTAAGCAAAGATTCCAGGGAGGAAATGAGACAAACTGTCTGATCATAGAAGGTATAGTCATGCAGAAATAATTTTTTTATGAAAATCATCAATAAATAGCATTTATGTAGTATTTCAAGTGGTTTATCTTGAAATTTTTTTTAAAAAGTCATAATGTTCATTCCTGAATATATGACAGTTCTCCACTATCCAGAATATCCTTCCCTGGAAACAAAGACTTAAAAAGAAAAAGAAAAGCTGTTCAGAAAACAACAACAACCACCAACAAATACACTACACTTTGCCTGGCCTCATTTATATGTAGCATTTCATACCTGTAGTTCCTGCCACCCACATCTCCAATGAAAAAAGTTTCTATTTTATTTTATTTTATTTTTTTAGTGAGGTAATTGGAGTTAAGTGACTTGCCCAGGGTCACACAGCTAGTTAAGTGTCTGAGGCCGGATTTGAACTCAGGTACTCCTGACTCCAGGGCCGGTGCTCTATCCACTGTACCATCTAGCTGACCCTTCTTTTATTTTAAACAAATGGTTTTATAAAGACTAACTATGTATAGTTCCAGACACTAATGAAATACTATTACTTAGGATTTGGAATTTTCTTCTGGTTTGGGAAACTATTTGTTCCTTTGAATTAAAATATTAAAATTTTATTTCAGCATATAATAATAATAATAATAATAATAATAATAATAACTCACATTTATAATAGTGCTTACTATGTGCCATGCACCATGCTAAGCACTTTACAATTATTTTTTGCGATTGATCCATACAACAATCCTGAAAGGTAAATTCTATTATTATCCCCATTTGACAGAAAAGGAAACTGAGACAAACAGGGATGAAGTGACTTGCTCAGGGTAACACAGCTAGTAGCTGTCTAAGGATGAATTTGAACTCAGGTCTTCCCAACTCCTGGCACATCACTCTATCGATGGCACTACCTCACTGCTTTCCTAAAAAACTAAATAGAGCATATTTTTTATAAATGTTTAGGAGGCTATTAAAGAATCAAAATTGTTTACTTGGCTGGAGATGTGTAACAGGTAACAGTGTCCTCAAGTGATAGTGGAGTGGGTACTAGTAGGGAAAGCCAAACTAGAGCCATCCAGAAGTTGAAGGAAAATTCTTCTATATTTGACAACAATGAAGGAGCACCAGGGCCTGGGTTAGTTATTTCCTGGTTGCATAAAGCTGATTTAGAAATGGGACCATAGGTTATGAAACATCATCAGACATCTTTTCAAAAATGCAGCTTATTATGTTATTGGGAATAACCATTGGAAAAGGTAGTGTGATAAAATAATGGAATTTGGCAGATGCCCAGGGGCCCCACCTGATTGATTTAGTATTGTTTGAATTGGGTGAGAATGAGAAACTAAGTACCTACTTGGGAATGATTAGATATAGGCCATACCTGGCCTGCCCTGAGTGACATGTTGGTGCACTACTGACGTCACTAGGGGATCACTCTCAGCCATGCAACTTGAAGGACCTCCCTTTTGGGGAAGGGAGAGAAAAAGTAGAAAAAGGAAACACTCGCTGGGAGGAGCTCTCTTTCCTGTTGGTGAGTTTCTGAGAGCAGACTGAAGAGGGACTGCACAACTGACTCCCATAGAAACTATGGACCCCAGGTGGTGAATTAATAGAAATGAGGCCAGCTCTTTGAATTAGCTGAGCTGGAAGCAAGTTTGGAGATTGAGTCAATCTTTGCTAGAGCCAGGGAGCTTATCCAGTTTTCTCTTCCCCTATCCCCTTGTCCCTGGCTTTATTAACTTCACCTTTGTTGTATATTTTATCCCCATTAATAAAACCTGGTTTGTTGGTGGAAAAGAGGCTGTTAATCTACTTTTTTATTAGCCTGGGAGAAATAACTAAAAAAGGTAATTTGGAAGAGAGAAAACTTTGGACCTAGAGGTCCCTCATAATTTTCTGAACCTGAATATTACAGCAAGCCTCCCAATTAACTCTTCCATAATAAATTTGGCCCTTACAGTAGGAATGTACCAAGAGATAGTCTATCAATTAACAGTAGAGCATCAGTGTAAAGCTAAAAGTACATATATCCATTATGAAAGATATACCTACATGCTGTGTGCATTATAAAACATTTTATCAGACTGGCATGCATTCCTTTTACAAACCCTGTGATTATTTCTAAGCTTCCATTAATTCTAATTTGGTAGGATTTGAATACTAACCAAATTCCCCTGTTTGGATTGACTCAGTCCTCATCACCCACAATTCATTGCTCACTATGTCACACTGTAATATTTTCCCCTAAAAAAGGAATCAAAAGACAACTGGGTATATGTTCATTTTAGCTTAATTCTACTGCTCAATTTCCTTTTGGTGTATACTTTGATTTTTATACACATCCTAAGATTATTTTCATGACTGAATACAGGTGAAGTTTGTTGTATTTAAAGTAATTTAAGTGGGAGCCACAGTGTGCCTAAAGATGAAGCATAACATGAAAATATTACAAGTGTCCCACTTACTCATTTAGAAAGTAGCAGTGAATGCCTTCTTAAAACTTTATCATCTGGGTGGCTAGGTGGCGCAGTGGATAAAGCACCGGCCCTGGATTCAGGAGTTCCTGAGTTCAAATCCGGCCTCAGACACTTGACACTTACTGGCTGTGTGACCCTGGGCAAGTCACTTAACCCCCATTGCCCCACCAAAAAAACAAACAAACAAACAAACAAACAAAAACTTTATCATCACTGAGAACTGTATGAGGTTAGTCAGATTTTCATTATAAATAAAACTACCTTTATGTATCAGTACATCACCTTAAAAGATGGCAATTAACTTACAAATATAGATGTGTAGAGATAAATTCAAGCAAAAATGTACTATTTATCTATTCCCAAGCTAAAGGAACGACTTCTATTCCATGCAGTCCAGTTTATCCTTATTTTTTCATATAACAAGGGGATCTTGGGGTCCTAGGAATTATAGTTAAAAGGTACTTTAAAGATCACCTAGTTCATCCCTTTAATTATAGAAATGTTGCAACTTCCTCTTTTGTTTCAGAAGTTACTGCATTCATACTTTAACAACAGTTCAGAGTTTATTCCCCCATGATCCCTTTGGGCTTCCCCTTGAAAGAGTGAAGGAAGGGGTAGTGATTAGCCTTCCAATCTTGACAGCTGAAAATTGGTCGGTACTGCATATAAAATAGACCTGTCAGGATGCTTTGTGAGGATTACATTTGAACATCACCTAATGGTAGCTGCTTAATTGCTACAAAGCAAGACACAGGGGAATGGATTCCATCCAAGGCTAGGGGTACTGGAAGGACATTGGAAGGCTAATAAGACTCTTCAGCCAGAAAGTCAAAAAGAAGAATTAAGACAAATTTTCTGGCTAATTTTGGAGGGAAGGGAGAGAAAAATTTCTGAATTATCCAGGTAATTAATAGTAGGACAGTCTTACTTTCTCCCAAATCATTCAAATGTACAGATAAAACAGTGTCAAAGAAATGAATTTTCTGTGTTTCTTCCTTAATTTGCTACCAGAGAAGCAGTATGATTTCATGGAAAGTATAGTGGTCTTAGAGTCAAATGGCTTGAGTTCAAGTTGTAATGAGGGGACCAGCCAATTAGAGCTTGGTCCTTAGACCATTTGCAATTTGCTTTGTCTGTTGTTGATCCTTATGAAGACTCGGTGAGTTTGCCTCCAAAAATTCCAATAAAAGGGGCCCTTTCTCTACCTGCTTTAGGATACAGACAAGTGTCTTCTGGCTGATTTCCACTGATTAGCAAAATAACCAACCATAATTCCAGAAGAATGATGATTAAGGATACTGCCCATATCATGTCAGAGATAATGAACTAAAAATAGATGGATGCTCAATAGAGAGAAAGAGAGAGAGAGAGAGAGAGAGAGAGAGAGAGAGAGAGAGAGAGAGAGAGAGAGAGAGATTTGAAGCATTTTTTGAAAGAAAACCAGATCTGTACACTGGCATATTGTATGATGGCAAAAAAAGTTTTTAATTGGCTGCTGAGCTTTGCAAAAGGTTCAGATGCACAGAATCTGTTAACTTGTGTCTTCTATTTGTTCATGAATGCATAGAATCTATTTCCTCTCAGTTGTGTTTATTTTTCACAATCTTAAGTGGATGAGTATCACAGATGGAATGGACCAGTATACGCCCTTATGAGTTTCAAAAATTCTGAGGAGATATAAGAGATCATCTTAGTGACCATTAGTGGCAAAGCCTAGTAAGAAGCCAGCACTGAGGAGTGACTTTCTTAACCTAGCCCAGCATGGGAATCAAACCAGTAGTCAACCTGCCATGTCTAGAAAGCAAGGAAGCAAGCCATACATTGTGGCTAAGTCTATTAAAAAGTGAATTTAATGGGTTTTCCCGCAAAGGGAACAAAAGATTCCCTGAGACAAGAAGTGTATCCCATTCTGGGTTGGGAAGAAGGGAATTTTTTTATAGGAAAAATTGTCAATTTTTAGTCTCTTCTTCCCAGTAAATAATGAGTGAAAAGGGGAGTGGGTCTCCAAATGGTAATTTTATGGTATTTCCATCCTTGCTATACTTTCTTCTTCTCCTTCTCCTTCTTCTCCTTTTTCTTTTTGCTGAGCAATGGGGGCTAAGTGACTTGCCCAGGGTCACATGGCTAGTAAGTGTTAAGTGTTTGAGGCTGGATTTGAACTCAGGTATACCTTCTTAGTAAATATTCCCTCATAGGATGCAGATAGGTGGTGAAGTAGATGAAGCACCCGCCTTGGATTCAGAAGGACTTGAGTTCAAATCCAGGTGAATGAGCAGAAGAAGGAAATGGCAAATGACTCTAGTTTCTTTGCCACAGAACCCCATCAGGGAGAGAAAAACACATGAACCAAAAATCACAAATTCCTGAAATTTTCATGTAAGCATTCATCTGGGATATGTGAACAAAAGGAGTAAGGTCATTTCAAAGCTTTATGATCATAAGATTAAGAAAGAAAAAAGAAGATGAGTGAGAGGGGCAGCTAGGTGGCGCAGTGAATAAAGCACCGGCCCTGGATTCAGGAGTGCCTGAGTTCAAATCCGGCTTCGGACACTTGACACTTACAAGCTCTGCGACCCTGGGCAAGTCACTTAACCCCCATTGCCCCACCAAAAAAAAATTTAAAAAGAGAGGACAAGTGAAAGGTCACAAAACATTACCTATGAAGAAAGAGGAGGAAAAATGAGATTATTTACGTTGAATAAGATAATTTAAAAATAATATTTGGACTCTCAAATGTTTATTATAGGGATCCTACTTCTAATCAAGGTTCCCTTTAAAACCAAGTCCAAGGATTATGTATATTTTTTTAAATGAGAGAACCAAGCAACAATTTTAAAAATAAAATTTCTCACTACTATAAACTCATTCTTTTCTTTCTTCATTCATTCTTCTTTGGTTTCCTTCCTTCCCTACTTCCCTTCTTTCCTACCTCCATTTCTCCCATATCCTTTTCTTCCTCCCTCCCTTCATTTCTTTCTTTCCTTCCTTTCCCCCTTCCTCCCTTCCTTCATTAACATATCTGTAGTTTGGCAGTTGGTTCCAAAGGTTTGTCATGCCCAGGTGGGAGTGGGGGTAAGCTCCCACTCTCTATAAAATGCTCCAATAGCGCACGTCTCAAATAGCCTCTGACAACTGAAGCCCAACTCCCGGCCTTCTCGTGGTGGAACTGTTTCCACTAACAGGAGAATGGGTGAAGGCAAGTCACTGGCACCTTAAAACCAGTCGCTTTGGGCAGGTGGAGCTTGTTATCCTTGGCAGGCAACCTGCCTAGGGGAAGGAACCCTGATTTCAAACCTCCGCTGCTTTGCAGCTATACCCATATATGGGAAAGGCTTCAGGAGTTAACCTGCAGCGGCACTGGTACCAAACTGTATTGGCTCTGCCTCTCCTTTGGATCCACCAATGTCTCAGAGAGGGAAAACCTGCTGCATGGGCAACAGCTTGTTTTCCATATTGATCTGCCCAGGCCAGCGCCCTGGAGAGGACACTCCAGCTACTCCTCATGGGGTAGATACAACACGGGATGCATTAGTTACTGGTTATAAGTCACTCAGGAGCTGCGGCTCCCTTATTGGACTGCATAGCCACACTGTGGCCTGTGGCTGATCCATGGCCGTCCTCGACTGGTGGAGGCCTACTATTTGGCAGTTCATCAGCACACCAAATAGAATGCTAGACTTGGAGTCAAGGAAGGCCTGTGTTCAAACCCTGCCTCAGCCACTTACTAGCTATGTCACCCTTCACAAGCCATACAATTTCTTTTAGCTTCAACTGCATTATCTGTAAAATGTGGTAACAGCATGCATCTTAAAGGTTTGTTTTGAGGAACAAATGAAATAACACATAAAAAGTGTTTTGTAAACCTTGAAGTAAGATATAAATCTTTGTTTTAAAATTATTAAATTATTGTATTATAGAAAATATATAACTCATTATTATTTAAATTATTATTCCTATTATTTCATTGGTATATGTAATTCAATAGGGAGATTTCTTCTACCAAAGCAATGGGTAATTCTGTGCAATGTTAGGTTCTAGAAATTTGCCCAAGGCACTGAGTCTAAGTGACTTCACCAAAGTTACACAGCTAGTATTTGTTAATGGTGAGACAAACAAGTCTAGCTTTGGGGAAACCTGCTCTATGGCTACTATTCCATGCCACATCTTGGGTCATTTGCATAGATATGCCAAAATAGATCAGGCTTTTTACTTATCTTTAAATAGTCTGAGGTTAATTAGGGAGTGCCACATCTTATACAGCAGAATGGAGTCTGAGAAGTTTTGTGCAAAGCAGAACTTGGTAAGCTTAGAGAGTTCACCATTAAACATAGAAAATCACTTTGTTCAGCAAAGAATACTTAGCCATGTGATAGAGTAGTTCAACATTTGTTTGTTCAAAAATCACCTGTACAGGAGTAGGATGGAAGAGGTATGGCAAAAAGATAATCATTCAAGTTCAATATGACATGACAGTATGACATGACCATCAGCAGAACTAACATATCCTTAGCTCCATCAACAAAGGTCCTGAATTCAGAATGTGGGACCTAAGTATTGCACAGCACTGTAGGATGCATATTGATAAACTAGAGATCATCCAGAGGATGATTCCCAGGATTGATAAACACTTAATGAGTGCTTACTATGTGCCTGTACTAAATATTGGGGAGACATATAAAAGCAAACAAAACAGTTCCTGCCCTCAAGGAGCTTACTTTCTAAAGAGGAAATATAACACATGAAAGGAGTAAAGAAGGGAAGGGCACTAATTGGGAGGGAAAGGGGAGGAAACCTCAGGAAGTGTTGAGGTGACCCTATTGTTGACTAGATAAGGGGAAAAGCCTCATGCATCTGAGCTGGGACAATCTATATATGGAGTCCTAAGTTTCAAGTTTTGGGGAAGGGGGGAGGGATGAAAATAGACCGAGTATGAAGCCATTGTGGGGAAAAAGTATGAGGAATTAGAAGTTAGGTTATAGGGTATTAGCTGAAGGGATTACAGGTATGTGCGAAATGAGGGTTTGGGGGGGAAACAATAGCTACCTCAAGTATCTCAGGAATTTTCAAATGGAAAAGGGAATAGACTTGTTCTATTCATCTTGAGGGCAGAAATGAAACAATGTTTAAATGCTGCAGAGGTAGATTATGCTTTATAATTGAGAGAAAACTTCCTAACCTCTAGAGTTATCCAATGGCTTAGTGATTGCTTGTCTTCAAATTTTGGAGGTCCTAGATGAAGTCAGTATTGCGGAAGGGAATTTTGTTCAGGAAGGAGTCAGAAAGACCTTTATTCAAATCTTGCCTCAGACATTTACTAATTGTGTGACCCTGGGCAAGTCACTTAAACTCTGTTTGCCTTAATCCACTGAAGATTAACCTCAGTTTGCTTCAGTTTCCTCTTCTGTGAAATACAGGTGATAAAAATAGCACTTCCCTCCCTGGCTTATTGTAAGGATCAAAAGAGATAATAACTGTAAGGTGCTCAGTACACTTCCTGGAACTGAGTAAGAACTGTATAACTGTTAGCTATGAGGATGATCAAGATCATGTCAGCACCCACATCTTTGAGCTGTCTCTGACTGGACATCAGGTTTCAACAGACAGATTCAGACACTGAGACACCATAGAAAAAGTCAGAAATTGTCATGGGTAATACCCCAAAATGTTATCAGGAAAGTAGACATATTCAGGAAGAATTACAGACCTACCATTTTTGTGAATCACTTTGGTTGTGAAGATAAAGGTCCCCATTTAAAATTATATACATACATTTCTATGCTTTAACCAGAAAGTCAGAAAAAAGTATTTTGCTCCAGAAAGTCTATCTATTAAATGAATTCATTATCTGCATTGATGGAAAGAATTTCCACACTAGCAATTGCCCATAAAGGATGAAATTATAGATCTAGAACTTCTGTCTTATCCTCTCCCTCCACCCCAACCCCACCAAAAAACAAAATGAAATCACCTTAGATACTAACAAATGTTCAGATTTCATATTAGAGCCTGGGAAATTTAAGCTGATTTATTTATAGTTGTAAATTGTTGAAATGAAGATGTGTGAGAATATTTGTCTAATGCTGTATAATGAAACTAAAGAAAATTCAGCGAAATCCAACCCCTTTAGCTCTCCACAGCTTTGTACTAACAATTTTCACACTTTCTCATTAACCTTGATACAATTGAGTGAGAATAAGTATAACAGAATAGAGCCAAATTAGATACAGTGTAGCCAGAGAGGTCAAATGAATATGACTATTAGGGAATCTGCATTATAGCTTCTCTGTGACCTGTACAAATGGAGTTAATGATTGCAATTTTAATGAAGAAGATATACAAATATTAGGGGAAACCAATAGACAAAGGGAAAATTTATTTTCATTTGCAATTATACTGTGATTTGGTTTTTTTCTCCACTATTTAAAATGTCCTAAAAGAATATTTCTTCTATGCATATCTATGTAGCAAAGGGATGTTTGCAAGTAAAAAATAATTTCTCACACAATATATCCCCACATTTTTACCTTTACAAATAATAACTAATATTTTATAATTAATATTTTTACTTTATATCACATCAGCCTTAGCACTCATACCTCATCAGTATACTTTGCCTCTGTGAATCTTCTGAATAGTGGAGAGCTTTTAAGGAGGGACGGCCATACCATCTATCCCTTCGTTTCCCATCCAGCTCCAGTCCTTTCAACTTCTTCATCATACCTCCATGCTTGCTACTCCCATTACCCCCTCTCAGCTTCCTTTAATTCACTGCCTTCCCCCATTACATTGTAAGCTACTTGAGGAAAGAGATTACTTTTCTGTTTCATATCTGAATCCCCAGTTCTTAGTACAGTGCATGGCATATAGTAGGTCCTTAATTAATGGGAGTTTTTGTTTGTTTTCATTTTTGTTTTTGTTTTTTTACTGAATGACAGACTGATTAAAACAGGCTTTGATACCTTCTCACTTTCATTTCATATTTTTCCCATTCACAGACTCTATTCTAGTCAAACTGGTCTGTCAGCTGTCCTTTGTACATAATACTTCTATACCCGTGTCTTTATACATGTAGATTGCCTTCTGTGTTTGGAATCCCTTCCTTCCTCATTGCTACCTCTTCAGAACCTTAGTATTATTGAAAGCATAACTCAGTTACCTCCTTCAATACAAAGTGCTCGCGTGTGCTTGCGCTCTCTCTCTCTCTCTCTCTCTCTCTCTCTCTCTCTCATGGGACAATGAGGGTTAAGTGACTTGCCCAGGGTAATACAGCTAGTGAGTGTCAAGTATCTGAGGATGGATCTTAACTCAGGTTCTCCTGAATCCAGGGCCAGTGCTTGATCCACTGTGCCACCTAGCTGCCCCCATCCACCATCTCTTGAAATGAAATTCCATTTCTTTGCATTTACTTTGTATTACTTATCATCTGTTTCCTATCTCACCAGTAGAAGATTAGATCCCAGAGGGCAGGGACTATTTTGGTCTTAGTTCATGTCCCTAGTACCTAGTGAAGTGCCTTACACATAGTAGGAGCTTAATAAAGATTTTTGAACTGAATTGTATTTAAATTGATATACACAAACTTATCATCTTATAAAAATACATTCTTTAATAAATCAAAGAAATCAATATTGATAAACCAATAGAATTCTTTAACTTTAAAGGATAATATAATGCACACAAAAGCACAAAAGTAAACTGTATTTTCAGGACTAGTTAAGGTCTTCTTAAAACAAGAACTTTATTAGGGATGAACTTTATAACCATTTTTCAGACTATTCAGCTAATACATATGACATAACCCCATTAACATTTTGACAAGGAAGCAAACCATTATCTTAGCTTGTGGAAGGGGTGATTATTAGTTCAATTAATTTTTAAATGAATATTTACTGATCTCCCACCACTGTTTCTGGAGCTGTGGGTTTGAGGTGTATGTTATGTACTCCAATGGGTGTAATGCCAGACTAGTCTTTCTATTCCTTTGAAAGTTTCTTAGAGTTTTACCCCTTCCAAGTGCCTATAGTTTTAACCTGCAGTGATTTCTAGAATAGGTTATTTTCCAATAGTAAGCTTTTAAGACAAAAAAAATTAGCTTTGTGTCAAAAGCCTCCTTATCCCTTACTGATAACTAGGCAAAACCTTAGGTACCTGGATAGAAAGTCCTTGCCTTGGGGGAGTTTACACTTTGTCATCTCTAGACAACTGATGGATTTTTTCTTGAAAAGGAAAGATTATGACTACCCCTGAATAATGTAATTCATTAATTTACCTTCTTATAGAGGTGAATTAAATTTGTAGCCCAACATGTTTTTTCCATTTTAGACTTTAATACATTAATGGAATCATCAAAGAGGTGAAAATACACTTGAAGGCAAATTGAAAAGTTCATGACTCATTTCTGATAATGCAGGTTTGTTTTTTTCTTATCTTTAAGATAAAAAGTCTTTCAAAGACCAATTACAAAACTGTCCCAAATGCCAAAGGGTAGGAATTAACTTTTGCCAGCATCCTTGCTAGGATATAGCACTTAAATAGTCAATCCAGGTAGAAAAAAGGGACTTGAAGATATTTAAAGGATACCTATAGGATGGAGCAGCTAGCCCCCTCAATAATTCTTCAGATGGAAAATATTTATGTAGTTCCTACATCATATTTACAAAGATCATGTGAAGTAAAGGCAATAGCTATATCTCCTCTTCTTTGTTCTCCTCTTACCTTTATTCTATGATCTTCTTTAAAAAAATATTTGCAGGGGCAGCTAGATGGCGCAGTGCATAGAGCGCTGGCCCTGGATTCAGGAGGATTTGAGTTCAAATCTGGCCTCAGACATTTAACAATTACTAGCTGTGTGACCCTAGGCAAGTCACTTAACCCCAATTGCCACACACATATACACACACACAAACACAAACACACACACACACAAATTGTTTGCCACCCATGACTTTCATTTCTTTTTTTGCATTTCTCTGATACAATGTCATTTGAAAAATCATCTTTGAAGAACAGAACAAGTAAGACATTTACTCTTCAATTTAGGATACTTAAACATAGGCTACTCCCTTTCTTGGTTCTAATTTCTTAATCTTTTTTTTTTCCTCACCCCTTATTCTATTTTTTTCTTCCATGTATTTATTCTTATATTTATTCCTAAAATCTACATTCATTTACAAACACAGAAAAAGGATAAGGTATGATTTGCTGCCATCTGGCCTGTCTATTGAAGATCAGGCCAATACTATTGGCCAAGTCTCAATAAAACATCAGTTCTTGGTTTGGGCCAACCAGACTGCATTCGACTCGGGCTTTTCTTGCCAGGACATGGTCCCAATGTTGTTATTTTACCTTTTCTTTCTCTCCTTGATAACCTCAATGTTCTGGAATGATCTTTCACTTTCCATAGCTTGCATTTCAATAGAAGTGCTCCTTTTATTCAGATCCATGTTTCTTGATTTATTCAAGAAGCTGTTACCCATATAGAAATGCAGAGACAGGAGGAATGGTTAGCAGGGTTAGTTTGTCTTTGTTGGTTAAAAGACTATAATATGTTCTTTGCCACCACAAAAAAAGAGCTGCTAAAAAAAAACAAAAAAACAACAAAAAAAAACAACTATAATGTTATTTCCGTGAAAAGTTTTATAAGATTTCTTTGGAGGATGACCTATTGAGGACATCATAAAGAGCCTTAAAGTGAACACAAATGACCTTGTTTCAGTTATTCTTATAAGAGGCCCTACTATGGTCAATCCTAATACTTTTTCTGATAATTCTATATCTCTGTATCCTTTTGCTCTCCCAAAGAGAGGAATTAAATAAAAACTGATAAAAGAAAGGTAGCATTTTACTAATAATGGTAAAGAAAATGGTCAAGAAAATTAAAACCATTCAGGAAACCCAATACATAAGTTAATGAAATAAAGTATGACTCCAAAAGCCAATAATGGAATAGAGGTGACTATCAGCTATCCCAGGCCTTGCTAGTACAACCAAAGCTCTGCTGGAATTCACCAAGCTAGAAAGTCATTGAAAACAGTTCTAGAAGCACATTTTGTTTGTTCTCCAATTACTAGTTTTAATGTGATCCCTTTTAACTCCCTGTACTCACATGCTAATCCATCTCAGAGATGAAAATATGAAGCACCAAAGAAAAATCTTCTTTAAAGTTTAGAGGATGACTTGGAGAAGTTCAAAATTGTCATACATTTAGTATACAGCTAGGCTAAATCAGTTAACTGACATGCATTTATTAAGTGCCTGAAATACAACAGTTATTGTGCAAGAGCCAAGAGACCCAAAGACATAGATGAAACAGTTCCACTCTTAAGAAGTTTACATAATGGGGCAGCTAGGTGGAGCAGTGGATAGAGCACCAGCCCTGGATTCAGGAGGACCTGAGTTCAAATGGGACCTCAGAAACTTAACACTTACTAGCTGTGTGACCCTAGGCAAGTCACAACCCCAATTGCCTAAAAAAAATAAAGAAAAAGAAAGAAGGGAGAAGGAAGAAGGGGAAGAAGTAGTTTACATAATATTAGTTGAATCTTTACCATTGTTAAACACTGCTACCCCAAGGTCTTGAGTAAGCTAAGTGTCACTTCTTCTGACATTAAATCAAGCCTTCTTTTGTATGATGCATTTATAAGAGGAAGTTCAGTGGATAGAGCACTAAGCAGGAGTAAGTTAAACTAATTCAAATCCAGTGTCAGACATATACTAGTTGTGTGACTCTGGGCAACTCACTTAACCTATCTGTCTCAGTTTCCTCAACTGTAAAATGGGGATAAATGCTATTAGAACACCTATATCACAAGGCCAAAGTAGAAAAGTTGGTTTTTAAAAAATAGCTAGTACAATGCCTGGCACATAGGAGGCACCATATAAATGCTTACTCCTGTCCTTTTCCCCTCAGTATTAGCCAGTCATTACCTCATGACTTGTGAGCTGCAGATTTTACAGTGATACAAACAAATTATCTTCATTTCCCCTTGATTAAAATAATGGTAAATCCAAAGCAAGAATAAAGGTGAAACAAATAATGGGAAAATTGTAACTTATATAATAAGATGAAGTTTCATTTATCTATAAGAGAGGGGCAGGAGCTTCCATCAATGAGCTGCTGCCTTCTTTGTGATCATGTATACATACCACTTGATGATACCTACACTAATAAGATCTACAGAAAGCTCCAAACCTGAGATCATGTGAGCCTAGGAGATTACAACTTAATTTGGAAATATTCAGGGATATAATCAATACCCATGTACATTACCATGGGAGTAAGGTCCAGCAAAATGCTTCCAAAAATTTCAATCCAAAAAACTGTTCTACAGATACATAAATTTTTATAAGTAAACTATCTTTCACTTTCCTGGTATAATTTCAAATATATCATGAAACAGCTCATTTAGAAAGCATTTGCTCCTAAATGATGGAGAGGCAAGCTGAATAACCTTTCCTGATTTCATTAAGTCTTACAAGCTCTTTAATATACCATTCTAGTAAATTATATGGAGAAAAATCCCCAAGATTGGGCCAGAAATTATAGTCTTTGGCAAAGGTGACCAAAAGTAGATACAATTTTAAAATGACCCAATATTACCATTTAATTTTGATAGTGATCATGGAAAAGTGGTAGAAAGGGGCTAAATAGCAGACAATTTTTTAAAACTTTTATATTGAGGGTTGATGTTCTCGATGGTTTTCAAAGAAAAAGAAGTTAATATATTACTGAGTTATATCCATATTGCCATCTTAATTAAAAAAAGAAACCAAAAAGACATAGAGAAGTTACATCTAAATGAAAGTGTGACTACTATGGTGTGTTGTTTTTTTTCCTCAGAAAAGCAAAGAAAGGACTTAATAGAACTTTTTTCAATGGGTGTGCAAAGGTAACCCAAAATATAATTTCATTGCCAATTTAGTCATTTTTCTTTAGACATTTTGTCAGAAATATAATTAACATGGAATGAGAGAGACATTGTCCTAAAATGCTAACCTCTGAAGGGACAGTGCTTCTTCACATAATAGGGTTATAGACCATAATCCTACTCTCTCACTCAGCTTCAGTCATGATTCCCAAAGTCTTATTGTAATATCACTGCCCTCACCCTTATACCATTGCTCTTCTCATTGCTGGGAGATTAGAAGCTCTGAGATCATCAGCCATGGTGTGTGGATATGTACTGAGCTTTGGTATACAAGATGCCCCCTCTACTGGCACAATTACAGTGATCATAAACTGTGCTATATGTTGAAGCCCCTGATCTTCTAAATTGAATTATCACCAGGCATATGAATCCTTCCAAGGTCCAGCTCTGTTTTTCATAATGAAATAATCAAACAGAAAACTGTGAAGATAATTATAGTTTATGCACCATCTGCTAAAAAAAAAGAGGATGAATTATAGAAATCCCATGAAGAACTTAGGAAAATCTTCCAGACTAAATCAACCTATACCTTGGTATCCAGTGACTCTGGTGCAAAGGTGAGCCCATTGTGGGACCTTGTAATATACGTTGGACAATATGATTCACGTTTAGGAAACAAGAAGATAAGTTTCAAAATTTTATAGCACAAAAATTTTCTTTCGGAAGCAAGTCAGAAAATGCTTGACTCTATAAATCCTAAACAATGTCATTAGTTTTTGTTTTGGGGGGGGTTTGTGGATGGGGGAGGGTAGAAGGGTCTTTTTCATGAAACTAAATAGTGATCATTACCTCATACCCATTCCCCACTTTTCAGATTACAATACATAAGCATGTGACCCCCAAAAAGAGAAAAACAGAACTATATACAACTCACGTAACATTATTCAAAAATATGATATGGTTAGCCAGGTCCCAAAGTTGAGTAGGGAAAGGGAGTTGTCTGCTCAGAAACTCCCTAGATCTAGTTTGTCTCTGTGTTAACTCTTTACTCCACAAAGGGTAAACACAAGAGGCTACATAGGCCTCTTGTGTTTTTATGGCTTTGGGACTTCACATCTTATGTGTTGTTGAGGTTTACTGCTACAGATAAGCATTTCCCAATCCCAAAGGGTTCTTATCTATTCATATCTTGGTGCTTTAGGATAGGGGTAGGTATTCTAACAGGTCAGAGGGAATGACCTATGTGAAAGCTTTTATTGGAATGGATTGAACACAGAAGGAAGCAGATTATTATATGCAGGTGGGATGTGCTCAGTTACATATTTGGAATATTGTTTCAACAAATCAGTCAATAAGCATCTATTACATGACTATTATATTCCTGGCTATGTGCTAGGAGTTGGAGATAAAATGAAACAACCTCTTTTCTCAAGGATAGTATGTTATACCTGGGAAGAAAAAATATAGCAAAGAGATATATGAATAAAGAGAATAAATACCATTAAGTACAAAGTAGTACAAAAGAATGCCAAAAAGGTTTACATGCAGAGGATGGTGCTTGAACTATGTCTTGAAGAAAGAGAAAAATTCTAAAACGGGAAGGTATGGAGGGAATGCATTGGAGGCAAGGGAGCAGTCAGGGCAAATATTCACAGATGCGAAAGAGTATCCAGCAAGGAACCAAAAGATATTTATTTTGGCTGGATTATAGAGTGTGGGAAGAAAGATAACACAAAGATATTATCATAACACATTTTTTATTTAAAACACATCATGATGTTTGAATTTGCCCTTTATTATGTATTAGTGATGCACCATCTGTCTCTATTGCAATTTTTTTCCATTTGGAGAGGTAGCAAACCAGCAATTTGATCCCTTCCAGCTCTAGCAACTATTTCTCCAATTTTTTCCTAACCATTTTGATTTTTTAAAAATATATTTCTTTGTTTGATAATCCCAAGGAACATAATATATTAAAATGTTCAAAACAACAACAAAAATAACTCATCATGATCCTAAGTATTTTAACTTCATATTCTAAGAGTTCAGAGAAGATAAGAATGGTATGTATGGCTTCCAATACCGCAAAATGGATAAATTTGTCATAGCTCAGCTTATGACAGTTACAAAGTGAAATTGACTCTTCTTTTTTTGTTTGTTTTCATTTTTGTTTTGTTTTGTTTTGTGGGACAATGGGGGTTAAGTGACTTGTCCAGGGTCACACAGCTAGCAAGTGTTAAGTGTCTGAGGCAGGATATGAACTGAGGTCCTCCTGAATCCAGGGCCAGTGCTTTATCCACTGCATCACCTAGCCACCCCTGACTCTGTCTTCTTTTTAATATAATAAACATTTTTATTTATAGTTTTTGGTTCCAATTTTTATCCCCCCTTCCCTCCCTGCCCTCACTCCTCCCTGTGGTGGCAAGCAATCAGATATTGGTTATACATGTATGATTATGTAAAACATTACCATATTTGTCATTTTGTACAAGAAAAGTTGATTAAAAGTAAAAAAGCAAAATGAAAGAAATTGAAAAATAGCATGTTTCAGTCTGTTCCATCAATATCAGTTCTTTCTTTGGTGGTGGATACTATGTTTCATCAATAGTCATTTGGGATTGTCTTGGATCATTATATTGTTGAGAATAGTCAAGTCATTCACAGTTCTTCATCAAACAACATTGCTGTCTCTGTGTACTATGTTCTCTTGGTTTTGCTCATTTCCCTCTCCATCACTTCATACAAGTTTTTCCTGGTCTTTCTGAAATCATTCTGCTTCTCATTTTTATAGCACAATAATATGCCATCACAATCACATACCACAGTTTGTTTAGCCATTCCCCAATTGATAGGCTTTCCTTTGATTTCCAATTCTTAGCCAACACAAAAAGAGCTACTATAAATATTTTTGTATGAATAGGTCTTTTACTCTTTTTGGGAGATGTTTTGGGAATATAAAAGTAGAAGTAGTATTGCTGGATCAAAGGGCATATATACACAGTTCTATAACCCTTTGGGCATAGTTCCAAATTGCTTTCCAGAATGGTTGGAACTTTTCAAAACTCCACCAACAGTAGATTAGTGTCCTAGTTTTCCAACATCCCCTCCAACATCCAATATTTTCCATTTTTGTTATATTTGCCATTCTGATAGGTGTGAGGTGGTACCTCAGAGATGTTTTGTTTCAATGTTCATTTCTCTGATCAATAATGATCTGAGCATTTTTTCATTTGATAACTTTGATTTCTTTGTATGAAAACTACCTGTTCATATCATTTTATCAATTGGGAAACGACTTGTATTTTTTATAAATTTGATGCAGTTCTCTATATATTTGAGAAATGAGGCCTTTATCAGAGATATTTGTTCAAATTATTTCCCAGTTTTCTACTTCCCTTGTAATCTTGGTTAAATTAGTTTTGTTTGTGTAAAAGCTTTTTAATGTTATATACTCAAAATGATCTATTTCACACTTTATTTTACTCTCTATATTTTCTTTGGTTCTAAATTCTTCCTCTTTCCATACATCTTACAGATAAACAATTCCATGCTCTCTTAATTTGTTTATGGTATTGTGCTGCAATCTTCATAAATCTTTCAGGATTATATTGGATCATTGCCTTGCTGAAAATAACCACATGCTTCCCAGCAGATCATCCCCCACTATTGCTGTTATTTTGTATACAATACAATTCACTGTGCTTCAGTTCAAGTAGGTTTTTCCAGGCTTTCCTGATAGTATCCTGTTCATCATAACCTTTATATAGTATCTTAAGCTTGACAGAGAATTTTCTTCATAAAAGCCCAGCAAAGTAGGCACCATACGTTTTGCCATTATAATCAATCATCATAACTATTTCCCTCCATCCCACTCCCTTCCCATGACATTTACTCTATCTTCTTTTTACCTATTCCTCCTCAGAGGTGTTTTACTTCTGACTATCCTCTTCCTCGCTCTGCACTCCCTTTTTTCACCCTTCCTTCTTTATCCTCTTCCCCTCCTATTTTCCTGAAGGGTTAAAGAAATTGCTCCTCCTGATTGGGTATGAAATCTATTCCCTCCATGAGCCCACTCCAATGAGATCAGGGTCCCTGAGGTAATTCTGTGTTCAAAATTTTTCTTCCTCCCTCCCTCCCTCCTCCTCAACCCTCCCTATGAGATCAAGCAATTCAGTATGTCATACTGGTGCAGTAATGCAGAACATCTTCATCTTCCTTGAAAGTGTTTTCTTTTTACTGCTCTCTCCCCCAATCTGCCCTTTCCTCTTTCCCTTCTTCCCCAATCCCTGTTTCTCCCTCCCCGCCCCCAGGGCAAAAGTATATTACTATACCTACTTGATTATGTATGTTAGTCCTTCTTTGAGCCAATTCTGATGATATTAAGGTTCACTCAGTCCCCAATTCCTTGCCCCTCTTCTACTCTCCTCCATAAGCTTTTTTCTTGTTTCCTTCATGTGAACTACCTCTCCCCAGACCATCTCTCCCCTTCTCCCTCCCCCAGTTTATTCCTCCTACACCTCAACCCTATTTTAATGATGTCATCATGGATTAGCTAGGTGGCACAGTGGACAAAGCACCAGCCCTGGACCCAGGAGGCCCCAAGACAAATCCAGCCCCAGACATAAGACACCCCACCCTGTCTGCCCTACAAAGAACAAAACAGAAATGCTTTACAGATATCATCCTTTCATATTCAGTTCAGCCCTGTCTTCTGTGAATTTCTTACTGAGATAGTTCTTATGATTTCAAAGTATTATCTTCCCATGTGGGAATGTAAATGGTTTGCTCTTTTAATATCCCTCATGAATACTTTTTCCTCTTTACCTTTTTATGCTTCTCCAGGGTCTTGTATTTGAAAGTAAAATTTTCTATTCACTTCAGGTCTTTTCATCACAAATGCTTGAAAGACCTCTTTCTCATTGAAATCCCATTTTTGCCTCTGAAAAATTATACTCTGTTTTGCTGGGTATGTGATTTTTGGCTGAAGTCCCAGTTCCTTTGTCCTCTGGAATATCATATTCCATGACCTTTGGTCCTTTAATATAGAAGCTGGTAGATCTTGCTTTATCCTTATTGGGGGTCCACAGTATTTGAATTCCTTTTTTCTAGCTGCTTGCAGTATTTTCTCTGGGAGTTCTGGAATTTGGCTATAATATTCCTGGACATTTTCCTTTTGGGATCTCTTTCAGGAGGTGATTTGTGAATTCTTTCATTTTCTGTTTTAGCTTCTGCTTCTAGAATATCAGGACCATTTTCCCTCACAATCTCTTGGAGGATGGTGTATAAGCTTTTGTTTTGGTCATGGCTTTCAGGTAGTCCAATGATTTTCAAATTATTTCTCCTAGATTTATTTTCTAGGTCAGCTGTTTTTTCAAGGAGATGTTTCACATTGCCCTCTATTTTTTCATTCACTTGGATTTGCTTTACTGTGTCTTGGTTTCTCATAAGGTCACTAGCTTCCATTTGTTCAATCCTAATTCTTAGGCAGTTATTTTCATCAGACAGCTTTTTAATCTCCTTTTCCATTTGGCTTTTCAAACTGTTGACTTTTTTATCATGACTCTCCTGCATCGCTCTCATTTCCCTTTCCATTCTTTCCTCCTTTTCTCTACATCTTCTTTCTATTTCTCCTATTTTCTCTTCAAAGTCCCTTTTGAGAGCTTCCATGGCCTGAGACCAGTTCATATTTTTCTTGGAAGCTTTGGATGTTGGTGCTTTGACCCTGTTATTTTCTTCTCCTTCTGAGGTTGTATTGTGGTCTACCTTACCCCAAAAGAAGTTTTCTATGGTCTTCTGCTTCTGCTTTCTCTGCCTACCCATCCTTGCTTACTATTTCTTGGCTTTTAACTCCTTCTTTAAGTGTGGCGCTGCTTCCAGGACACACTGTTCAAGCTACAGCATGGCCTGGGGGATGGTTGGGCTTCTTCTCAGCCTGGCCTCACTTTCATTTGATTTTAAACTCTCCACTGTGGGGGTGAGGGGGGAGGAGGGCTGCTTCTTGGCTCCACTCCTGTTCTCAGCTTCAGAAGGTCCCAGGTGTTTTGGGTTGAGGGGGGGCAGGTTTTGATCTCACCTAGCCTGTTCTCAGGTCCGGAGATAACCTCAGCCCTACTTACTAAGGAACCAACCAGCAAAGCTTTCTGTGGTATGGTTCTCAGCTTCCCATGAGACTGTTCCCCTGCTTCCCTCCCCTACCTGGGTCTCCCACCACTCAGGATTTCTTCCTGGTTGCCCACTGGGGTGGGACAGTCAAATCCTTCCCCCCAGTCCACTGGTACCCCTGCACTTAACACACACACACACCCGCCCCCACCTCCCCAGCCATTTGGTCCGACCACACACGCAGTTCCAGAAGACACCAGTGCTGCAGCAGATTCAGAGGCACTGGGGCAAATTCCTCTGGTGTGTCTGGTGTGTCAGCCCGATTGCGGGGTTCAGCACGGCCCCCTGAAATTTATCTATAGCTGGAGAAACCTCTCAACCCGTATTTTTGTGTGTTTTTCTGCCCCAAGGGTTCTTTTATTGCTATTTTTTGGGTGATTGTATCAGGAGCCTTGTGGGTTTGTCTTTCCTCTGCCATCTTGACTCTGCCCCTCTATCTCTGTATTTCTTAGCCAGTACCACATTGTTGCTATAATTACCACTTTATAATACAGTGTGAGATCTGATACTGCTAGACCACCTTCTTTCATATTTGTTTTCATTGATTCTCATGTTAACCTTGAACTTTTGTTTTTCAAGATGAATCTCATTTGTTGTAGCTCTATAAAATATTTTTGATAGTTTGATTGGTATAGCACTAACTAAATAAATTGTTAGATAGGATTGTCATTTTTAATATATTGGGCTACCTACCCATGAGCAATTAATATTTTTCCAATTATTTGGATCTAACTTTATTTTTCTGAAAAGTGTTTTGTAGGTCTTGTCATATAGTTTCTGTGATTGTCTTGGCAGGTAGACTCTCAAGTATTTTATATTGACCACAGTTATTTTATTTTACTTATTTTTTGGGGGGTGAGGCAATTGGGGTTAAGTGACTCCTGACTCCAGAGCCAATGCTCTATCCACTGTGCCACCTAGCTGCACCCATAGTTATTTTAAATGGAATTTTTCTATCTGTTGTTCCTGGACTTTATTGTTAATATATACAAATGCTGATGATTTATGTGAGTTTATTTTGTATCTGCAACTTTGCTAAAATTGTTTATAATTTCTATTAGGTTTTTTGTTATGTTTTGTCTTGTTTTTTTTTGTTTTTGTGTTTTTGTGTTTGTTTGTTGTTGTTGTTTTTTCTGTTTGCAGGGCAACAGGGGTTAAGTGACATGCCCAGGGTCACATAGCTAATAAGTGTCAAATGTCTGATTCTGGATTTGAACTCAGGTCTGCCTGAATTCAGAGCTGGTGCTTTATCCACTGTGCTACCTAGCAGCCCCTCTAGTAGCTTTTTAGTTGATTCTCTAGGATAATTATATGCAAAGAGTGATAGTTTTGTTTCCTCATTGGCTATTTTAATTCCTTTAATTTCTTTTTCTTCTCTTATTGCTATAGCTATCATTTCTAGTACAATATTAAATAAAGGAGGCGATAAAGGGCATCCTTGCTTCACCCTTGATTGTATTGTGAAGGATTTTAGATTATCCCCATTACAAAAATTTCTTGCTGATGGTTTTAGATAAATAGAACTTATCATTTTCAGGTAAGCTCCTTTTATTCCTATGCTGCCTAGTGTTTTTAATGGGAATGTGTGCTGTATTTTGTCAAAGGCCTTTTCTGACTCTGTTAAGATAATCATATGATTTCTGTTGCTTTTGTTATTGATATGGTCAATTATGCTGATAGTTATCCTAATATTGAACCAGTCCTACATTCCTGGTATAAATCACACCTGGTCATAGTGTATGAACCTTGTGATGTATTGTTGTAATCTTTTTGCTAGTATTTTATTTTAAATTTTTTGAATCAATATTCATTATTTCAACAATTATCTACATTTCCTTAACTTATTTCTTGTTTTGTTTTTGTTTTTGGTTTGATTTATCTGGTTCTTAGAGGTGAACGTTAAGGTCCCCCATTAGGATAGTTTTACTATCTATTTCCTCCTGTAAGTCATTAAACTTCTTCAAAAATTTACATACTTTACCATTTGGTGCATATATTTTGACTCGGTCTTAATAGTCAGGAAATGACTACCTACCAATGTGGGAGTTCTTCCGATTTTCTTTTAATTCTACAAAACAAGAATTTGATGACAACTATGTTCAAGTCATATACTGACACAGGGTATACTAAAACAAACTGAGAATGACTACATAAATTAAAACTAACTACCTAAAATACATTCTCCTGAAGTGATAGAAAATGTATCAACCAATCCTTCATTAAAAACCTGCTATGTGTTATTATACTAGGTGCTGGGATAACCAACAACAAAAATAAATAGTCCAGGGCAGATACATGGCACAGTGGATAGAACACCATCCCTGGATTCAGGAGGACCTGAGTTCAAATCTGGCCACAGACACTTGACATTTACTAGTCGTGTGACCCTGGGCAAGTCACTTAAGCCCCATTGCCCCACCAAAAAAAGAAAGAAAGTAAATATTACACCCATGAAGGAGCTTATATTAATACTATGAGAAGAATGGACTGTGCAAATAAGAGAGAGTGGTAAATATAAACAAATGGCTTCCTAGAAACAAGTAATACAGAGGGAACCAAAATCATGGAGTAGGAGAAGCCCTAAAGCCTACCTCTTTCAATATTTGCCTCGATAGCAAAGAATTATTTTACAAAGATAGAAAAAATAACAACCAAATTCATCTTGAAGAACAAAAGATGAAGAATATCAAAGGAATCAATGAAAAAACATGTGACAGAAGGAAGACTAGAAATACCAAATTTTTAACTATATTACAAAGTGGCAATCATCTAAATAACTCAATATTTGCTAAGAAATAAAGTGGTGGATCAGTGGAATAGATTGCTACACAATATAAGCAGTAAATTACCATAGTAATTTGGTATTCCCCAAATTCAAAGAAACAAGCTTTTAGGGTAATAACTCAACATATGGTAAAAATTTCTGAGAAAACAGGGAAATAATTTGGCAGAGAGTAAGTATAGACCAACATCTCACAACATATACCAAAATAAGGTCAAAATGGGTAAATGATTTAGAAATAAAGGTTGATATCATTAGCAAATTAAAGGAGTATAGGAAAAAAATCTGTCAGATCTATGGGTAAGAGAAGAAGTTATGATCAAACAAAAAATATAGAGGATCATGGGAAGTAAAATAGATAATCATGATTACATGTTATTCACAAACAAAAATACTACAGCCAAAATTAGAAGGAAAGCCAGAAACTGGAGGGGGGTTATATTGTTTCCTTGATAAAAGCTTCATTTCTCAGATAAACAGGGAACTAATCTAAATTTATAAAAATAAAAACCATTCCCCATTTGATAAATGGATAAAGGATAAGAATAGTTTCAGAAGAAGAAATCAGAGCTATTTATAGTCAAATTAAAAGTGTTTTTTGCCTTTCATTTTTTTGAAGACAACCAAAGACACCATGAGGCAATGTCTTGACTAGTAAGTGAACTGTATTTAAGTGAGGCAGAATTGAACAAAATTATTGTCTCATCCTCTCTTCCAGAGCCATTGAAGTGCAGTGGCAAGACAAAAGTTAAAACTACTGGTGATTGGGGCAGCTAGGTGGCTCAGTGGATAAAGCACCAGCCCTGGATTCAGGGGGACCTGAGTTCAAATCTGGCCTCAGACACTTGACACCAGCTGTGTGACCCTGGGCAAGTCACTTAAGTCACTTAACCCCCATTGCCTCACCAAAAAACAAAAACAAAAACAAAACAAAGCAAAACAAAAAACTACTGGTGATGGACCAGGATGCAGTGTCTTTGATGTCTGACCAAGGTCTCCATGCTCCACAGTGCCTATTTCAACTGAACAAATTGTTCTCATCCATCCATTCCACCAGGGGAAATTTTCACATGCTTGAGGTAGACATAGCCCACCCCAACTCATGAATGGGTTTATGGCCAATCCATCAATTTCCCTCAACTAGGTTTAACATGTCTGCCAAGATGGTTTCCCAGATTATGGCCACTGAAGCTACAAGCTTCTTGGACACGCAGGTGAGAGTTGGATGAAGGTGGACACCAATGAAAGATGAGCAATCCTGAAAAGGGCTTAGCAAGCCCTCACATCAGAGGTAATAGTTTTCCTTGAAGCTTAAATCACTACTGATTGGAGAAATACAACTTAAAACAATGCTGAGTTGACATCTCATGCTTATCAGACTGGCTATAATGAAAGAAAAGGAAAATTATAAGTGCATAAAGGGATGTGGAAAAATAAGGACGCTGATGCACTCTGGATGAAGTTGTGAACTGATCCAACAATTCTGTATAAAAATTTGGACCTGTTCCCAAAGGGCTATAAAACTCTGTGTACCTTTTGATCCAGATATACCAGTATCAGGTCCATATCCCAAAGACTTTAAAGGAAAAGGATCTATATGTACAGAATGACTCTTTTTTGTGGTGGCAAAGAATTAGAAACTGAGGAGATGCCTATCATTTAGGGAATGGCATAACAAGTTGTGGTATATGATTGTGATGGAATCCTATTGTACTCTAAGAAATGACATGGGGAATGATTGAAAAAAAATGTCAGGAATACACACGAATTGATACAGGGTGAAGTGAGCATCACAAGAAGAACATTGTACGCAATAAAAGCAATATTGTAATGACAACCAACTGTGGAAGACAGCTACTGTTATCAATACAATCTAAGACAATTCCAAGTGACTCAAGAAGAAAACTGCTATCTACATACAGAGAAGGAATTGATGAACTCTGAGTGCAGACTGAAGCATACTTTTCCCCCCTTTTACTCTATTTTTATTGTGTTTTTCCCCAAATGGATAATATGGAAATGTTTTCCATGACTTCACATATGCTTAATATAATATAATTTGCCTCTCAATGGGTGAGAGAGGGACTTGCAGGAGGGAGAGAATTCAATGCATTTTAAATGAATAATAAAATAAACTATAATTATTTTTAAAATATACAGAGAATTTGCTTTTAAGTTTCATTTGCATTATTAACATTTTCTCTTTCTTAAGTCTAGATAATTAATAAAAATTATCAATTGAGTCCTAATTTGTAGTATTTTCACATTTCCACGATACAAATTCTTACCCTGAAAACTGATCAATGAGATGCTTTCAAGCAGGTTCCAGCATGGCCCTGTATAACTATATATATAAAGGTATATTCAGAATAAGTACAAGTTAGAATGTTGGGGCAAAGGAGACTAGAGGCTACATATGGATAAGTGTAAAATAATTTTAGGAGAGAGAAAAATGTCAATCAATAAGCATTTGTTAGGTGTTTATTTTATGCCTGACTCTTAACTAAGCACTAAAGATAGAATGAAAGGCAAAAATACTAACAGCTAGAATAATTGGTGGACATTCCCATAGAAGATGTCACTTGAGCTAGCTTTGAATCACAAGTGTATTCAGTTAGAGTAGCTACTGAATATAGCAAGGATCAAAATAGCAAATTTTTGGCAAGGAGGAAGATAAGCCATTTATAATGGCTTCAACTCAATCTCTTTAAATGAAGTATTATAGAAAGTGAACACACTAGTGTTGAATATGGCTTTTTGTTTGTAAATTTTGTCTTATAAAATAGTCCATCAAGGTGACAAGGTGGCAATCCAAGGTGATACAACTTCATAATACAAGCTAATTTTCACAATACCACAGAGGAGAAAGGTAGAAGGTTATGAGTAAAAGTACATGACACAGGGGGAAAAAAGAGAGGAGTGGGATTTATTTCTTTTAGAAGGTGGGATTCTAACAGGGACATCTAGAAAGGAGGGGAAGAAGGCATAGACTTTGGAAATCAAAACAAAAAAGGTTTAAAATAGTTTTATCATGTAATGGGGGATAAAATATTATTTTCATAAAGTGAAAAAGCCAGGATTTAGGAAATGGGGTGGGGGGGGGAATTTCCAGATGTGGGAGAGAGGCAATGAAAAAGCACATTTAGGAGATGCTTTTCAAAGAACAGCAAGATAGCTAATATTGCTTCATCTCAGAATACATAGGAGAGAGGAGGGAGTAATGTATCAAAAGACTGAAAAAGTAGGATGGTACAAAGCATTTTTAAAACCCAAAAGAATATGTTATATTTGATCTTGGAGGTGATAGGGAACTATTAGAGTTTATTGACTGGAAGGAATGGGGTAACAGGGTCATGGTCAGACTTGCAATTTAAGATCAATTTGGCAGCAGAGTAAAAGATGGACTGCAATGGAAATAATCCTGAGTCACTGTGCCCATTCTGAAAGATTTTGCAATATTAAAAGGCCACTGACAGCCAGTCAACACATATTTATTAAGTGACTACTATATACTAGGCAGTGTGCTAAATGCTAGGTATGAAAAGGAAGGGAGAAGATAGGTTCTACTCCAAAAGGGTTCAAAGTCATATGGGATGGTGAGAAGAACATGCAGACTAATAAATATGTTCAAACAAGATTTACACAAGACAAAATACAGATTATCAACAAAATGAAAAAAAGGAGCATTAAGAGATTTTGGAAAAGCTTCTTGAAGAAGGTGGAACTTTTAGTGAGGCTTGAAGGAAGCCACCAGGGACTGTTAAAGGAGAGAAGAAGGCATAGACAAGATTTGTCATAAAGGCATAGTGAAAGGAACTTGATCACAGTTTAGGCATTCAGGGTGAGAGAATGAGGAGAAACAGCTTGCACCTAGATTCAAGGCCTAGAAGATTAGGAGAATGGAGAAGTCATAGGAAATTCAGAAAGAGAGAGAAATTGGGGGCAAAAGTTGTGTTTCATAAATTTTCCATTGAAGATGTCTAACAGACATCAAGTTCAAGATGTCTAATAGGCAAAAGGAGACATGAAACTGGAAGTTGAGAAAGATTAGAAGCAGATAAATAGATCGAAGCATCATTTCAAAGATAAACATTGAATCCATGAAATATAATGAAAACATCAAGTGAAAGAGTACAGAGGGAGAAGAGGACTCAGGATATTACTATGGGGAACATTCTTAGTTGGTGAGTGTGACTTGTATAAAAATTCATCAAAAGAGACTAAGGAATAGTATAGTAGGTAGGGAAATGAGAACAAAATGCTGAATACTGAAATACAATAAACTAAAAATGAGGTTATCAAGGAGAAGATGTTGATCACCAATGTCAAAGGTTATATCTATCTCCCCCATCTCATACTTAGATTAATTTTTTGAACCCAAGACTTAATATTTATCCCTATTAAATTTCATCCTATTAGCTTCCATACTATGGTACAGTCTGTCAAAATCTTTTTTAATCCTTAGCAGTCTATGTATGTGTGTGTGTCCTTTTTAATCCTGACTACTCAATATACAATATATACTGATGTACCTTGGGATATATATTGTTAATTGGTTCCAGAAGGCATGACAAGTGGCAAAAATGATGAGTACTGAACAAATTTTTCCCACAAGGAGTAATGTAAATTGAAACGATCCATTTCTGAACACCAGAAATTTCACATTTTACTTGACAATTTATAAATTGATGGGGTCATTTTTTAATATCAAACCTTAAAAATAGACAGACATAAATAAAAACAATAATTTAATTTAACTTCACTTTACCAGACTAATAATAATTGAAGACTTGTTGGGGCATAAAACCCTCAGCCTCTACATGGTCCCTAAACTCACCAACAAAGTTTTTGGCAGCTTCCCTCTCAGCACTGGCTACCTGTCCATGTCTCACCACACTGTGAATGCCAGGTCTCTTTTTACATTTATCAAACCATCCATTGATGGCTTTTAATACTTCACTGCTCTGAGGACTTGTTCCAGGTTGTCTTTTAGCAGATCAGGATGTGATTGTTTTGATTTCTCACAATATATTGCCTAGGAAATACCATCACCTAATAACTTTCTTATTAATACAAATGTAAAACAATTTCTCCACTTCTTCCAATGTTTGTGATTTTTGCTTAGTCCCAGTCTTCACACCTGTGGCAACACTGACTCCTTTAATAGTGTCCTTATTTTTCACTATGGTAGAGATCATTGTTTTAGGCATTTTGTACTCAGCAGCAAGATCAGACATGCAGCTACCATGCTTATACTTAGCTATTATCCCTTTTTCCTGGTATCTTGGTTCTCACTAATTTTCTTTTCTGCTGAATGATATCACTAACCTTCAAACTCATGATTAGTACTAAGAACAAAAAAAAGCTTGAAATGAAAACAAAGCACAAGAAAGTACATGGCAAAATATGTGAGGCTGTAGACAGAGCAGGAGCTACTATGAGACTAACATGTTGGTCTTTGTTTCATCTGGAGAGATTGAGTGCAAGGTGGAGTCTTGACTCATACAGGTTTTAACAAGTATGACAAGTGCCAAGCAAGTGTCCAGTGCTGAATTTTTTTTTCTCATCTAAATGTATTGAATAATGAATTCAACCCATTTCTAGGCTGATGTGTACTGAGGTATGACTACTGTGATGTTTAAAATCTAAATGTGTGGTCACCTTAAATTAGAAGCTTTAGGACCAGTCTTTGGGCATTAAGCATTTATTAAAGCATACTACGTATTTAAAAAGACACACACATGAAGTTAAGAAAAGGCCTATCTAGCCTGGAGTTCCAGCCTGGTATGGTTCTTCCTCAAGTCCTCTGCCATGAGCCTGCTTCAACTATAAACTCCCCTCAAACTGAGTGTGGAAGCTTTGTATAGGTCTGGAGCAGAGGCAGTTCTTACACACTACTTCAAGCTGATTGTTTAGCGTCATCCGAATCCATTGTTTCACTGGACTTGAAGGTGGTCTCAAGTTGAATTCAAAGTCCTTAGCTTCTGAGAACAATACCTTCTTAAGGGCCATCCAGGTGTGGTTACAATCATTAACCTGAAGTAGGCTAATCAGCAAAGTCAATCACTCTCACTTAATTCAATCATTTTAGATTAATCTCCAGGTGGGTCTTTGAGTATCTGGCAAATCACATTATTTTCTCACACTGTGTGTGTGTGTGTGTGTGTACACACACATATAGACACATGCATACACATATGTATTTATATATGTACATGTATATGTATACATAATGTGTTTATATACATAGAGAGATTAGTGTGTACACATATATACAAGCACATCTTCCTTATCTTTGTGCCATCATTCATTTAGGTAAGCATACCAAATATTAAACTATTCAGAACCAAGCATAGGTCCTTAAGGCACTTCATTGGAAAAAAATTTTTTAAACTGATATTAAACAATTAATGGCCACTTTGCAGGTTCAGTAATTCAACAAAAACATATTATTCAGCAACAACATAAAAAATATTATCATCTAAGATACATCTCTCCATCTTCTCAACAAGAATAAAATGAGAAACTTTATCAAATGCTTTGCTAAATTCTATGTAGTCTATGCTGGCATAACCTAAGAGAGACTCATCCCAAAGACAAAATACTGACTTAAAAGAGGAAAGGGATGAAATAAATTAGCCCTAAGAAAAATATCAAAGACTTTCAAGGGGACCTGGCAACTTGAGAGCTTGCTGCTGATTCTTCTACAGCTGGAGTAGATTTCTTGAAGTTGGAAGGACAGCAAGGATACCAGTAATAAGGGGGAAAAAAAGAAAAAAGAAGGTTGTCATGAATAAAAAGTGTCTTTCATGGGCAACTAATATAAAGACTAGCATAATAAAACCAATAAAAAAGGTTATTTTCACTAACGAAACTGACTTTTTTCATTCAAGGCTATACTGAAATGATTTGTAGAAATAGTTTAGGAGAGCCTCAAAGAACTATGAAGATGGTAAAACATCCATTCATTTAAGGAATGTTTTTAATTTCTGGTGGACCTAGAAGTAATATACCAAGGAGGAAATGAATAAGAATATTCTCTAAAGACAAATTATTCCAAAATTAAAGAAAATCCCAAGTACAAAATGAATATCAAAGCATGACTTTGCACCACACCACACATCATAAAAGATTAAAAATGTATCAGATTAAAGATAAACTTGCTTCAATGGCCTGGGAACTTACCTATTTTAAACCTCATTGAAAACTTATGGGCTATAATCAGAAAAAATGGACTTTTCTTTAAAGGTTTGTTTATTATCAAATGTGATATGCAATTTTTTGATGAAAAATCAAAAAACATATGTCAACATATCGGGAACCCAGTGCTATACTATGCAAAACATTAATGTAGCAACAGGAGAGATATTGTACTTTAAAAGTTTTTTTAATATTTAAAAGTTTTAGGATAGGAGTCAATAAAATTACTTATTTTATTTTGACTCTTCTAATTTGTGCACGCGCGCGCGCACACACACACACACACACACACACACACACACACACACACACACACACCCCTTGCAGAGATATGTTATCTTCCCATCTACATTTTAAGTTTATTTCATGGGAGAAGCTCTGCCTTCCATTCTGTTTGTATACCATCAAAGTGCCTGGTATAGTCTGAAGTTGGTTGAACCTGAAGAGATGTAGTTTGCAAGAACTGTACCAACACAGGTGGAATAGGGTTTTGATCTAGGGTACATTCCTATGGGAATGTGGCCTTCTTGAGAAAGTTTACTTCCTCTTTCAGAGTTCAGGCTTTCCCCCCCTAGCAACCATCATCTCCATACCTCACCTTATAATCCTCCAGTTGTCTATGCTTACCACACCCACAATATATACAAAATACCAAATTACATTGATATGGTTCCTTCTCCCAGATTCAACCTTCCCTTAAACCAGCTATGGAGAGGGAAACACCCAGATATCCGAGAGGATAGGCTATACCTTCTCTCAATGTAATCATTCTATCTACCTCTCACACAACCAAAATGGTCCCAATTGTAATAATGCATATTTATGTTTCTGACTCTTATCCTCAGGAGACAAGGTTCACATATATCAATGGTTAGAAAACTGTCAGTTTTGTCAGGTTTCTTGCTATTGGGCTACCTAGGAAGAGAAAATTTTCCCTAAAAAGAATAAAGGGAGAATAAGATGTCTAGTCCTCAAATGGCTCTAGTTAAACCCCATACTATGAAAGTAGTCTTTAAGGAACACAAGGGAGTTTGAAGTACAAAGTCAAGAGATAGGTAACTGACTAGTTTCTTCTTCCTAAATTTTGCAATAAATTTGAATGGCAAAAATCATGGCATTTACATTTTTAAAATTTAAATTTTCTATTAATTTCTATTAATACTTTGAATTTAATCACAACAATTAGTAAGAACATTGTGGCTCAATGGAACTCACAGGACCATTTAAGCCCTAGTGCAACTAGCTGTAGCACTGGGTAATTTATAGTTTTAACCTTACTATTCTCACCAGTAAAAGATCTTTGTATGTATGCACATATGTAGTTACATATGTGCAGATATACATAACTATATATGTGTATATATAGATAGATATATGTAAAATCAACCTCATAGATTTGTTGTGAAGATTAAATAACATAAAAGTTATATCATCAATATAACTAATAACATTTGTAATATACTTAACAGTGACTGGCACACAGTAGGCATTTAATAGATGTTTGTTCCCTTTCCCTTCCCCTTCCTATAAAAATATTTCATTATTTAAAAAGCTCTGGGTTCTCAATGATACAGATATTCTCTCCATAAGTGCAGTAACAACCCATACATACATAATTCTTATTACATCCTATCATAGAAACTTGAAAGAGAAGGTACCCAAATTTCAAAAAACCTCCCCCTAAAAATCATGGTTACCAGTGGAACACATGGATTATCCATAAATTATCCCTTTATCCTTATATGACAAGTAAACTATTTTTGATCACATGTTCCCTGTATGATATCCTTTATAACCTCTTCTTGTTCAGAGGTCACCATTGGAAATATTCGACTTCCTCTTTGAATCTGTCATTCACCTTTCCATGGCTTTTTTTTTTTTAGTGAGGCAATTGGGGTTAAGTGACTTGCCCAGGGTCACACAACTGGTAAGTGTTAAGTGTCTGAGGCCGCATTTGAACTCAGGTTCTCCTGACTCCAGGGCCGGTGCTCTATGCACTGCACCACCGAACTGCCCCTCCATGGCCTTTTTGATCACCTTCAGACATGAATCTATAGAATTCATTGTATTTCAGGATTTCCAACCATACAGCATTCCTAGGAGACATGTTCAAAAGATGTGGTTTTCTTTTTCTATTTTTTTTTTGAGAATATTGAGTTGAGATTGTTAAAAACACTATGAAATTCCCTAAATGTCAGACAGACCATTTCTTCCTCTAATTCAATGTTAGTTTCAGTGCACTATCTATTTACAGTAGCTGTCCTCAGTCTCTGTGCTCATATGGTCATTCAATGTGCTGCTCATACTGTTGCATGTTGTAGGCTGGTTAAGAGTCAATATTCATATATATATATATATATATATATATATATATATATATATTCCCTTTAGGAATTGGTGGGACTTACTTATCATGATCAATCATGAATTTCATGAAGGAACTCAGAGTATTTGGGCACTTGATAAGAGAAGCACAATATCATACACAAACAGGAACATCTAGAGGCCCTCATAATCTACACAGAATTCTTCCATTAAGATCTTGGACAACATCCATAACAACAATGAACATATTTTGTTACCCTACACCTTCTGCCTTTTAGCTTACCTAACATTAATGACTAGGGAATTGTTGAACAAACATCTTTGTTTTCATTTATCAAGGAATCTTAGGGTTTTTCTATATGAATGGGAAATCCTTTGTGGAAGAGATCTTTTAAGACTATATTTTGTTCACCTTAAGACAAATAGAGTTGGAATGTTTTTGTTGGGTGTTTTTTATGGGGAGAGAGGAAGGGAATGTAATGTACAATACAACAGGCTTTCCTTTGCCTCTTTTAGGCTACTGATAATAAAAGATGTTCATGTGTATTTTAAAATTTGTAAGATAATCTGCATACATTTTCCCATTTTGACCTCACAACATCACTACTACATAGGCAATACAGTTAGAATCCTCATATGTAGAAACTGAGGTATAAACAAGTTAACTGACTTACCGATGGGGTGATGGAGCTAGTAGGTATTAGATAAATTTAGAGACTGGATCTATGATTCATTACTCTAAGAAATGTCCCAGTGAGAACTAAATGTCAGAGGTTAGATTCTGATCTATGTATCTGAGCCCAAGTACTCTATCCAAACTGTCATACTTCTTTTCTTTTATAATATTTTTAAATTATTATATAAAAATATGGAACACGATGAATTTATGTGTCATCCTTGTGTAGGGGCCATGCTAATCTACTCTGTATGGTTCCAATTTTATCATATGTGCTGCTCAAGCAAGCAACACACATCTTTTCAATCATATGACTGTCCAAATGTGGTCTGCTAAAGAGAATCATTTGGTTGTTTCCCCCACTTATTTAGAATGTTATTTTTTCCCAAATTACATGTAAAAACAATTTTAACATCAATTTTTAAAACTTTGTGTTCCAAATTTTCTTCCTTTCTCCCTCCCTGCCCACCCCCCTTAAGAATGCAAGCAATTCAGGGGCAGCTAGTTAACACAATGGATAAAGCACTGGCCCTGGATTCAAGAGGTCCTGAGTTCAAATCCAGCCTCAGACACTTGACACTTACTAGCTGTGTGACCCTGGGCAAGTCACTTAACCCCCATTGCCCTGCAAAACAAAACAAAACAAAACAAAAGAATGAAAGCAATTCAATATGTTATACATGTGTAGTCATGAAAAACACTGAGCAAATCATTTGTGAAAGCCTACCTGATTTCATCCCATTTTCATCAAGAGTGTCATCATTATGTATCTACTTAATTTTCATATTTTATTAAAAATAATTTTTTTAAAAAAATTATGAAGAGAAACAATGGAATATGAGCTATTATTATTATTAAATATTCTTATTTTATGAAAAACTTTTAAAGGTATTTGGCAAAGATTTTTAATTTTTTTAAATTTTAAAGCATATCTCCAGATTGGCAGCATCAGCTAATATTATTTAGATGAATTTTTAATGGATTAATAGAAATTGGACTCGTGTTTGTTTCAAAAGACTACATTGATGAGATATAGGTAGAATATGAACTGAGGGCAGGTAATTAACTTTAAATTTTTTTGAATCCTAATTAATTAGCATGATGTTTTATAATAGGTAGGCACTTACTACTAGTTTCATGCTAAACCAAAATGAGAAAGGCACTAAAAATTAAAGTCCACAGCAACTTTTTAAAAGGAATAATTAATCAAGGTTTCCTAAAGTTTCCTCATTTCCTTTAGAAATGTCTACTTTTTAGAAGTCACAAATAAAAGACTAGACCTGAAATGTTACCTGCTGTATATCTCTAATGCTAAAGCATTCCAAGTTTGTTATGTGACCAAGTTATTTTCACAAGAAAGGGCTGTAAGGAAATAAAGGTCATAACTTCTTTGAGTCTCACTAAATCTCAGAAAAAAAGACATTCTACTTTACTGTATGTAATTGGTACATTATGTGATTCTTTTGTAAGTATAGTATTTTGTTGATGCTAAGGACAATATTTCTTCCAGAAAACTTGTTTTATTCAGAGAATGCAAATCAGTTCAAGATATCCTCTTGGGAGCTGTTTGGAATTAGTTTATTCTTAAAACAAAATTACTCCATAAGAGCAATGAAAGTGAAAAAAAAATTCAAAAAGGGTTTACTCTCTTTAATCCCTAATGGACAATCAGGGCTTTATTGACCTAATAAGAGCATTCAAACATGTATCTTAAGGAAAAGAATGGAGGTCGTGGTCCTTCCAGCAGTGGGTAAATGGGAGGAAGGAGAGAAGATAGTTACAAACTACTGCCTGAATAGCTCAATAAAACAAATGTGGACTCATCTTTTTAGCTTATAAGAAAATGTCTTGCCCTTTGGGTTGAAAAAGTGACCTCTTGAGGGTAATATTTCCTTTCGCACTCCTACTATAAATCTTGGCTACAGTTAGTACTGTATATATTATCTTTCCACACACATTGAGAATGACTGGTTTCCCAGTCAAGTTAGGACATGATTGCTACAGCTGTACAAGACTTACCCTAATGAAGAATGTGAAAGATTGCTTGAGCCACACTATTGCTATGGGATATAATGCCAAATGTGAAGGATTGACATATTCTGAGAAAGAGCTCAGCAATATCCTAGGGACAGAGGAATTTTGTTTAAAATTCTATTTTATTCTCAGATTTTATAGAAGAAGCAAAGTCTATGCTCTGTAAGTATATGGATAGATCTTAATGTTAAACTAGGGCTCATATAACCTTTATGGCTTTTCAATTCCTTTTTGTCATTAATTTTCCATTGCAATACTCAATATACTTTTATTACAAGCAAAGAAAAATAAAGTAGTCCCGTTATAGCTGCTTAAAATGCTACAGCTTTTAAAATATGCTATATTCTTAAGGACCTGACTTATTCAATGAGGGCAGTTATTTCAAATCTTGGTAAGAGAGTTATGTTGGAATATGATGAATAGATTACAAACAATAAGGAGTTCAATCAACTGAATTCTTCCACCTGAATTCAAAGTCAAAATTAAATTACACCCCCTGTTACCCTTTGAAATTAAGACTGTTAGGAGAAGTTTATGGTGCTGGGAATACATTGAAAAGAGTGAGTGATAGGGGTGACTCCATGTTGGAAAAGGATGAGCAGTGTAGAGTGAGAGGATGGGGAAAATACGGGATTTGAAGGTAAGGTGCAGTGTAATGTTTAACTATCAAAGATTTTGACTGGAAAAAAGTGAGGCCAGTGTAGACAGGGATATAGTAGGAGCAACATCTGCTCTCATGTAGGCTAGGCTACTTTGTCCTTACTAGCTACTGAAACTATCCACAAGACTTAACTCATCCAGATGATTATGACTTGAACTATTGGCATAACTTTCTTGTCATCTCACCACAAAAGTCAGCATAGGGGGAGTCAGTGGTTCATCTCGTGAGTTTGGAAAACCCTTCTGACCAGTGCCACCAGTGCCAATTTGGAGGCAGGGAATTTGCACTTAATTGAATCCATGTTCTGCCCTTTCCATGTGACTGCTGAGGAAATTTCTTTTGTTTACTATCAAATGTCCTCAGTGCCCATTTTATCCTAGTCAGGAAGCTAGACTACCAGACTGGCCCGAATCAAGTCTAGACCAAGGGGTAATAGCCTAGGAAAGTACATAGGGGTGCAATTACTGGAGAATGTAGGTGAATATGGAGAAAATAAATTGAAATTGGGTTTTCATTGCAATTCATGACAAATCTTTGTTGCTTCCATCAACTTTAAGTGCTTTATCAATAGCTAACTATGATTCATATGGCAGTTTCAAGTATTCTTCCTTAAATTAAGAGCATGGATTGAGCACAGTCTGAGTTGGAGGAGATACTTGAGATTCATTTGGGCTACATCCTTCATTTTACACATGAGCAAACTGAGGTCCAGATGAAGGATCATTTGGGGCTACTAGGGATGTGAAGATAATAATGTGACTGCAAAATAATTACCTGTGTAGATTATCTTAGCCAGCTTCATTCATTTCTCTAGCTTTAAAAAAAACAAAATGGTTTAAGGGAACTAGGTATGCCCAAGAATGATTATTAGAGGTACAAAAGACAAATTATGGCACAAATTGGCCCATAGCCAGCACCGTTCATTTGTTTGAGAATAATTTAGATATTGTCCTTCCAGGGACTAAGGAATGGACAAGTTAACCTTTCCAAAGGGTAACATAATTATGACTCACTGACATTTTACATCTTTTCCCCTTCTTCCTAATGTACTGGGTCACAATGTGTTCAACTACTAAAGAACAGCTAGAATAGTTTCATCTTGTGACACCCAACTAAGGCTGTGACATCTTCCAACTGAGTTCTACTTTCTTGCTAGCTAGGCAGTTTTAACACATGAAGTGAGTAAAATCAGGTACAAATTAAGGAAAGCAATCAGCTGTTAGCAGATCATTGCCAGTACTAGAGGCTGTCTAATCATACCTGTTTTACAGAAATTGTCTCCTCCTGTGCCATTATTCTTTGTCATTGTTGTCTGATAATCAGCAGCAGTAATGGAACAACCCATACAATGAGGCTGCTATTCCGTATTTCATTAGTCTTTCATTGCCAGCAAAGTGTAGATCCTAAATGGTAAGTTAATTATTTCTTTGTTGCTGTACTTCCCTAGGGTATAGTATGTCATGGCTAACATTGATACATTAGGATAGGCGCATTATGGAGTTTCCCAAGTACACTGTTGTTTTAAAATAAAGTCTTTATCCACAAGCCAGAAAAATAAACTCTACTTATTCCTTACACTCTATATTTCTTTCAGCACTCTCTGTAGTAACTTTGCTTCTGAAATGCTGCTTTTCAAATATTGAGGCATCTGTTAGCTCATATTCCAAAAAAAAAAGAGACAAGAAATAAGCATCCAGTAGGAATTTTAATTTTGTATGGGGGTTTCTTGAAAGACAATACATGTGATGGAAAGCATGCTGAAATCAGGATGATCCTGGGTTTGAATCCTCCCTCAGACATTGAAAGTCTGGGTGACCATGGGCAATTCACACAGTTTCTGTTTCCTCATCTTAAAAATAAAATCTGTTGTGCTCAATAATTAATATTTATACCTTGTATTGCAATGTACTATAAGAGTTCACATACTCTATATGCTACAAACAAAACCCAACAGGAAGGAAGCAAAGGAAATTCCATTCAAAAGAAGTGTAAGATGCACAAAGTACCTAGAAGGTAACCCACCAAGGCACAGTCAGGTATTACATGATCAAAACTACAAAACAGTCTATACAGAATTAAAGAAAAATTCTTGAAGAGATTTTCATTGTTTAATTTAGGGTTGTGTCAATGTAATATAAATGATAATACATGAATTAATCTATACATTAAATACATATCAATCTAACAATCATAGAGAGGTTATAGATACAAAGAACAGTAAATTTCATCTGTATAGGAAGATAAGTTCAAGAATCTAAATGAAAATGATGATAAAAGGAATGAATGGATGAAGGAGGTTAGCTTTACCAAACTGCAAACTAAACAAAAAGCAGTAACCATCAACTCTATATTATGGTATTTAGAAACTATAAAGTCAAGCAATCAATTTGTAGGCATTTTAAATACCTATTATGTGCTAGGCAAGTTGTTGGGAATACAAAGAAAAGTTAACCATGTCCTAGATCAGTGGAATAGACTAGACAATCAAAACTAGTGAAATACAGTAGTCTAGAGTTTGATAAGCAAGTCCATTGAAACCAGCTGCTGGGGTAAAGATTCCTAGGTCAATAAAATCATGGGGAAAAACTTAAAAGTAATGTGGCAGAGATTGGGTTTAGACAAACTTTTTTCATCATATACTGCAATAAGCTCCTCTTTGATATGGGACACTAAAGGAGGGGGGAACCTAAATTGTAAAAATATATATTACAGAATAATGGAATGGAGTACCTTACAAAACTATTCCCAAGGAAGAGTTCTTAAAACAAAAGATAGAGTTAACCACGTACAACTAAAAAATATGTCTGTTATCATTGATTTCCAAGTTTCCTTGCAACATTGCACAACATAATACGTCCTTGCTTGTCCATCTTGTGACTTCTGTCATTTCCTAAAAGTTTGCCACACACAGTGCACTTAACATACTGGAGACCTTCCTTCCTTAGTCCTGCTATTGCAAAAGTACCAGTGGGGCATTCTTGCTGTCTACCTGCCATCCCTTTTCCCAAGCACATGATCAGTCCATCTTCTCTGCCTATGAAGTTCTTTATGATGCATAATTTGATGACATCCTTTATGATTTTTTTCTTATCTGCAAAGTTCCTCATTGATTATATGTTGCAGCATGCTTGCCCCAACCACATTCCTCTCCATTACCTAATATATGGTATTAATCTTTAGTTCGTCATTGTCACTCAAAAAGAATGAATAATTTCCCACCATGTGCTGGATACTATGTTAAGTGCAAGATATTAAAAAAAACTGGGGGGAAACAATTCTTGCATTCAAAGAGCTCAATACTATTAAAAAGTTAAAATTGAGAAGAAGGCTTTGCATTAATGGTAAACTTGGGGGTTTGTAAACGGCCTTTATAATTTTTGAAAGTAGGAGGCAGCTAGATGGTTCAGTGGATAAAACACTGGCCCTGGATTCAGGAGGACCTGAGTTCAAATCCAGCCTCAGACACTTGACACTTAAATAGATGTATGACCCTGGGCAAGTCACTTAACCCTAATTGCCCTGCAAAAAAAAAAAAATTGAAAGTAAATCAGCCCACTACATTCAGCTCATTGTCCATCTGTGCTATTTATTCCAAATAGATAGATACTTGGCCAACTTAATATGATGTCATATGTGAACAGGAACATCTAAAGAACCTTGCCATACAGGGATTCCCTTTTCAACCTGGGATGATTGCATCAATCCTCAAAATACTGAAGAACTTCCTGGAAAAGATTTACAATTTCCCAAAGGAATTTGGCCTAACCATCAACATGGGACAGAGAAACTGGATGAGAAATTTCTAATGCACAATTATCTACATGCATTTGAATGTCTTCCACAAGACCACTAGTTAAAATTCCATGCATGATACAAGAGCACTGAATGTTAGAGTGAATTCTCTTTCTCATTCTCCTATTTGGAATATCATTCATCAGTTATTCCTATAAAATTATTTACACTGAAATGACTCACTTTACTAGTATACTGTCTATAGTTCCTCAAAACAGCACAAATATCCATGGCTTCATTTTCAGAGTTTTCAATATCATTTGATAGTTGATAGCAGAAACTTAAAATATATCAAATAGCCCACTATCACTCTCCAATAATATTCCAAGAAAAACCAAAAACGTTGCCCTTCTTTCAAAGCTTGTGTCAAAGAATATAAGTTAAAAAAAACTTTATCATAAATTTAGCTCTATTTTGGCACATTTTGCTTGGATAAAAAGGCCTTTCATAGAATACTCTGATAATAATATTCATTTTCATGAAATAGATCATTTAAAAGATAACTTTTGGGGGCAGCTAGGTGGCTTAGTGGATAAAACATCAGCCCTGGATTCAGGAGTACCTGAGTTCAAATCCAGCCTCAGACATTTGACACTTACTAGCTGTGTGACCCTGGGCAAGTCACTTAACCCCCATAGTCCCACACACAAAAAAAGATAACTTTTGTTGTACCTTATAGTAAAATGTAAATTATTTTTAAAATATTATTTGTTGTGTTGGAAATACAAATAAACCAGAGAGTAGAATGTTAAAACTAATATAATGCTTCACAGTACCTTTTTTGAACTTCAGATACAATAATTTTCTTGAAATTGCAATACTAATTACTTTGTATTAAATATACAAAATCCATCAAATTATAGTTTAAGAAAATGAAATCAACTGGAAGTTCTGTTTGAATTATCAATACAAATTTATAACAATATTTTCATAATCGCACTATTCCTTCTGACAATTTAAACTCACAAATATGAAAAGCATAAAATTTAAATGTAAAACTATCTAGCTTATAATGTAACATTACATATCAGAAAGACACAGTCCTACGAAATATAATGAACGAGCATGCATCTCACTTTAATGTCAAGTGTTAATCTGTGTCTCCTGTCCATGGGATAATTTTATTTATTTTTTGGGGGGTGGGGCAATGAGGGTTAAGTGAATTACCCAGGGTCACACAGCTAGTAAGTATTAAGTGTTTGAGGCCGAATTTGACCTCAGGTCCTCCTGAATCCAGGGCCAGTGCTTTATCCACTGTGCCACCTAGCAGCCCCCATGGGATAATTTTAAAATTTAAGTTTATTATAGTTACAATCACAGTACTAATTATTGTGATATATACTTCTATATATACATGCATGTAGAATTTATTTTACGGCTAATATAATGGCTAATTTTGTGAATTATTAAGAATTTAGGGAAAGCACCTAGAATATTTTTAGCAATGAGGAATTTTAAAGAAATTATTATAATCAAATATGGGGGGGAGGAGGAGCTAAGTGGCACAGTGAAGCACCAGCCCTGGATTAAGGAGTACCTGAGTTCAAATCTGGCCTCAGACACTTGACACTTACTACCTGTGTAACCCTGGGCAAGTCACTTAACCCCCATTGCCCCGAGCAAAAAAAAAAAAAATCAAATACAGGACATCAAGAACAGTTTCTTCTCAGAACATAGAGATTATGCTACTTATATGAATATTTAAAGATTTTTCAAAGTATCATTTAGTGAGAACAATAAGGCTTTTCTTTCATTAATAAAGAAAATATATTTGAAAGCATTTTGCCTTCATCTTCTCTTTAATGCCCATATTTTCGTGTTTCATAATATATCAATACAATAGTACATGCACATGATTTGTAAACTTTTTCCTGATGGGAGTACACTGCCAAAATAGTCTGAAGACCACTGTCTTAGGACACTGACATCTAACAGGTGTCATGAACCAACTTGTTTTAAACTAAGCTACTTCTCAACAGCTCATTACACTGAGCTAAACTCTGCCTCTGCAAATTGTAACAACAACTATTTTTACCTATTCCCAAGCAGCAGAGAAGTAACAAATGTCTCCATCACCACTCTACTCTATCCAAGCTTTCAAAGATGGTGATTTAGATGTCTTGTTTAGGTGGGACAGTAAAGAAAGGTTAAATGACTACCACTCACCCTCAATTTCCTCACCTATTAAAAGGGGATAACTACATCTACCTCCCAATATGTTTGTGAGGATTCAATGAAACAACAGTATGTAAACATATTGCAAACCTTAAAGCACTACACAAATGCTAGTTGTTGTTATTCTTATAATTATTATATTGTTTCCTTTTTATACTGGTTCATAACCCATGGCATCTGTGGGTGGGAGGGGAAGAGGAACTCAGACCAGAAGCCTCATATTTATAATATTTATAATAAGATCAATCCTGCAGTTACCTGCCTCATCCTTCTGTTGGAGAGAAGATTCCAGATGCCTTTGGTTATGTTGATTTATTTTTTCTCCATGAGGCAAAATACTTTGAATTTCATCATCTGTATTGTCCTGGGACAAGGGTTGACTCTGAAGATAATACAAACCCCCCCCCCCCCGAAGTTGCAAAGGGCTCCTTGGACAGCCTGAAAAATCAGGGAAAGACAGCAGGCCTAAAATCCTGTCCCTAGAATATAGTGCCTCCTCCCTCTCCAAGAACTGGGGACATTCGATTGGGAGCCCAAGTCCAGTCCATCCTAGTCTGAGGATTCTGAGACAGTGAGAAGGTTCTTTTCTCCCTCCTCCCACCCCTTCCTACAGTTCAAGGGGGGTGAGGCAGTAGCTAATGAGGGGAATGAATTACATTCAATCAGACAAGCCCACTCTGCTTAACCTGATTGAGCTGGGAATGAAGAAAGCCCCAACTACAGAATTGAACTTATTATATGCACCTGCTCAGCAATCAACAACCCCCACTACATAAATCAGGACAACTAGTTGACTTAATAGAAATATTCAGCTTTCCCATATGTCATAGAATATATCCATATCATTTATTTTGTTGTACAGGTCATTCATCATTATTTTGTATTATTCTTCATGTTTCATTTTTTCTTACTATTTTTGTGCCTGTGATTGAAGTTGTCCAAGGAGGTGAAGGATGGCGAGATGTGGGCCTAGGACTGCAACTCCCTATCCCAGGGCTAAGGGCAGTACTTGATGCCATTTTCATTGATATGAGTAGGTCCTGCTCCAGGCAGGTTATTTGTGTAAACGGCAAAGTGTAATTTCATCCATCTAATGAAGCCAATTTCTCATTGATTTGACTATAAAATGGGACATATATTTAGAAGTAGGAGAATTAGTGACTTACAGTAATAAATTAAAATGGAAGATAGGAGTTGGTTCCTTCCAACATATAGAAATTGGAAACTAGTAGAATTGATGGTCAAGCAAAATAAATATGTATATTATGAAAAACACTTATGAGGTATTTTATGACACTAATTCATTATTTAAAAAAATATCAAACTGATTTTTTGTTTAATCATTTCCATGAGTCTTGAATTAAGGCTTATCTCATTTTTTTCTGATTTTTTTTTTGCCTCTTTCCATTAAAGTAGAGAAACCTAACTAGCCAAGAAACACAGGCAATGATATCAACCAATCACTTTGATGAGAAATGTACGTGATTCTTTGGGCTTCCAATAGTTTATACCACCAGCTATGTTTCTTGTGAAAAATATTTGTTGATATCTTTGTTCGCTTTTCTTTCAAGTTACACACAACTTAGAATCCAGGAAGAATTTGAAAGGAAAAATTCTTGTGTGTATTTTTTTTTTATTAAAATGCTTTAGTTAAATCCCCCTCACCATGGTAAAATGAGAACTTGAAAGAAAGAAGCACTTGCGATGGTAAGAGAAATAAAGACAGTTACAATATAAAATGGTGAGAGGTTAAGGGAGGAGAGCTAGAGGCTGCTTGCATAGGTAATTTGTGACATTCTGTGTTGCGTTGGAACTCATCCCCAACAAAAGGGAGGGGGTGGAAAGAGGAGTTAAATAAGATAATGAAAGATAGAACCTGATAGCCTTTCAGCACTTCTCTGAACATGATTATTTTCTATCATTTGTGACTATTCCTATATTTTGAATTATTGACTTTTAGACCACAACCTACAAAATATTTTTAAATGATAGAATACAAGTGTGAGTTTATTCAGTTGAGATTTCTGTCTTATTAAGTTCAACATGCTCAGAGGACTTGTGCTAACATATTCACATAACTTTCATTAACTCAAAAATCATTATGAACAAGTTAAGTATGTTTCACAGCCCTGCATATTTCAAATTTGAGTGGCTGAAACCACTCTGATATTGCCTTATGAACCAAATAAAAGAATTGCACAGGGGATCCACAATCCTAAAATGAATGAGGCATAGATACTGGTCCCACTTTGTTTCTCTCATTTTTTTCCACTTGGTATTCCTGGCAAAATGTCATTGCACCTTTTTGATTCAATGATTTAAAATGCCTCACTATCAAGCCCTGCTTTTAGTGTAATATTTGACATTTCATTGTAATATGTAACATTATCTCTTGAAGGAGGAAGATTCTAACAGTCTCAGCTATGAACTGAAAAGTATTGATGAAAGAATATCTCAGGACAAAACAAAACAGCCAACAAACAATTTATAGCCTACCCTGAGTTTAAAAGACCATATTTGGTTAGTACTTGGAACTTTTAAGAGTGACAATATGGAAACAGAGTTGTTTTGGTGGTTTTTTTGCCATAAAATGTTATTCTCACGTTTGTGTTTTCAACATTCTAGGTTTCTGAAAATATAAATATATAAAAAAGACACAATAAGTGTCATATTCTCCTACATAATAAATTATTTCTAAATATGTTTACTAAACAGTAGAAAGGAAATAAGCATAGCCCAAACATATAGCACTTTTTAGTTAACGGAATTTTCTTGACAACAACCTTAAGAACCATACAGTCTAAATATTATATGATTTTACAGGAGATGATGAGACAGAGAGACAGAGGGAGAAAGCCAGAGAGAGACAGAGACAGATAGAGATACAGACATGGAGTCAGAGAAAAGACAGAGATAGAGACAGAAGAGGATCAGTGACATCAAGCTGTTGGCGTCAAGATAAAGAGTGTTCAGCTATGTCTGATTGATTCAATATAGCTTGGAATGTTCTACCACAGATTGGTGGCAGATAGTCCTTTTGAACATTTGGAATGAAGATGTCTCTAGAACTGTGCATATCATGTCTCCTTTGTGCTCCTGTGATTCTGCCTTTCTCAAAGAGAACAGTGCCTTCTTTGATGTGGGCATGTCATACTGGGTAGTCCTATGCTGGAGTCTCTCATGTTTCACAATTGATACTAACATTCTTTTGAGAGACCTTGAGAGAAAAACAGATAGAGAAAGAGACATAGAAACAAAGAGAGCCAGAGAAAGAATGAGACAGAGATTAAGACAGAAAGAGTAAACGATTTGCCAGAATTCACAAAGTCTGTAGTAATTCTTGTTGCCCCAACTAGAAAACAAATCTTCTATCTACAAGACCAACAATCTTCCTAAAACTTCAAGCTGTATATTTAAATGAAAGCAGTAACATATTAAGATGGGTAGGGTCTTGATCACCAAAAGTCTTCATGACCGGTAAGTATATTATTCAGGGGATTACAGGTAAGGTTTGAATTGTATTACTCAACCACTAAGATCTTTTCTAAAAAAAATAACATTACTTAATCACAACCAGTAGTATTCTTAAAATAACACAAAATGGAAAAGAAAGAAGTCTGACACTCATGTGGCAATATATTAAAATGAAAAAGTTAAAGACCATCCCTGAAAATAAGAGGTTCATTGGAAAGAGAAAGTAGCTGCATTCTAAAATAGTTTTTTGTTTGTTTGTTTGTTTGTTTAGGACATGAAGTTTCAGTGACTAATGAACAGAATGACTGGCTTTTCCCCTATTCCTTTCCCTACAATAACTGTTTTGTTGTCACTTAGTCTCAGAGGCAAATTGTGTACAACAGCCACTCACTGTTAGAGTTGATTGGTGCCAACAGCAATTAGCAGTGCATTTGTCAAAAACGGTGTCTCAATTCAGGTGCTAGACTCTGGGAGTGGCAATGGCCTCATCCCACTTTGTTAAAAAGACCGATAACACTAGGCGACAAATTCATCACTTGCAAATCCTGCTTATAAATTCTAAAAGAAAAGTGATTTTTATGGTTTCTTAGGTAATGCAAAATTAGATATTATCACGATTTGTATATTTACTTTTCACAAAAATAATTCAAATTTATATACTGCTTCAAAGTTTGGTAAGCATTTTCCTCAAAATCTACCTAATGTTGCTATACACAGTGGATGGAGCAGTGAATGCCTCTGGAACCAGGAGGATCTGTGGAGAGGAAGATACTGATCTAGGTGGTGAATTCTTTGAGTAAGGAGGAAGAAACGATTCCTAAGATTCCTTTCAGCTTTAAAAATTAAATAGTTTTAGTGTCAAGCTAACTAAAAAAAATTTAGATAGAATAATCCCTCCACTCCTTGAAGGTCATAGCTATTAAGACATGAAGAGAACTGCTC